>NW_021680454.1:545333-607095 GCF_001412515.2 Diachasma alloeum | reverse complement strand
AACATTTTTACCTCTTCTCCACTAAATTGCTCACATTAAAAAAAAATCCGAAAATAATGATAAAAACCACCAGTTAATGGATTCCGAAAGTGCCCCCGCACCGGCGTTTTATATTCTCCATCCCCAAACGACCCATAAACCCCTCTTATCAATACCCGATAAGAAATACATTTTTTTCACCTCAACAGACTGCCAATCATCCCTATCATGCCCCTGGTGATTTCATTGTCCTCACCGCAATCTCCGGTCATCTCGCGAGGGGTTGCTATCGTAAAAAAGAATGAAAAAAATCCGAGTGAAATATGCCCCCTCGAAAAAAAACAGGGGTTCCCTCGAAGCAGCGTCTGACTCGTACAAAGGAGTCCGGCGGAAGGGGGTTGGCATTCCAGGAGGGTACGTAATCTAATAACGAGGTTTTGTGATGCCGACGAGCGGCAGGGGGACTCACTCTCCCCACCTTTCATATCAATCCGTGCGGTGCAAAAGTTGTTTTGGCTCCTCTGTTGCAACTTTCTCCCCCGATTCAGCGCTGATGTGCCGGTGTTTTCCAGACAACTCGGGCGTTTTGACGGCATTGTGCATTAGCATCCCATTCAAACGCGGTAATCGAATCGCGCTGAGATACCGGGCCGGCCGATGTCGGGGGGGATTTGCGGTCGACTTCCGGCGCAGGGGGCGGAGGAATATCGAGTGGTTCTTGGGGACTTGAAACGGTTTCGCATAACCAAGTGGATGGTGCTTTCGTTATCTGGCGGTGGTGGTTATCCGGAAGCCAAGTGGTAGGAACAAAATACTTGACTCAAGTCAATGGACGGGGTTTGGTGGAACGAAAAAATTTCATTGAAAAACCCAGCGAATTCGCTAGAAAATTATATTGAATTTATTCGCAGCTCATCTGCGCGAAATGTTCAATGAAAAATGTAGATCCCGATTTTTCGGAGACTTCTTCCATTCAGAGCCATTCGTTGGCTCCCATTTTCTTGTCAAGTTTTTGCCAAATTTTTTAGATGAAAATAGAGGAAAAATAAAGTGGGAAAAATATGAAAAATCCTCGCGTATTTTGAAGAGACCGAATTCTGTGAATTGTTTCGTCTTTTTTGGGAAGTTATCCGGATCATGTTTTTTTTATATTGAGAGATAAAACCATTCCTCAGGATTATCGAAATGTGTTTGCTCGCATTGTGACGCCTCACCCGGCTGACCAAAATCTGCCGCTCGACAGATTTTTTTGGTCAAACATTTTCCGTCTCCCGCGGCAGCATCACCATTTATCACAGTCCCGTAATGCTCGTGTTATATTTTCGAGGAAGGGAAAGGGGGGGTGCAGGGGTCACACGCAAAAGGGGGATGGGGGTATCTCCGGTCGCCTTATCTACACAACCGTGCGGGCGTATGCTAAATTGAATATGAAATTATGCGGCTTATCGCGCACTCGGCTCATCGCCAGGGGGAGGCTACATGCGCGTATTTTATAAGCAAATTATTCTGTTAGAAAAAAAAGTCAATGTAATTATTTCGGGTTTGTTTGCTTTTCAAGTGGATATCTCGTGGGGATGATCTCAAATGAAAACGGATTATCATGAAAAAAAAATTATTTTTGACTATTGTTTTATTTTATCTGAAGCACCGATAGAATTTCATTCGCGTAACTGTCTAATTTGAAAGATTTTGGGGCATTTAGAGTTCAAAAGCCAACAATCGATTCGATTGTTACCAGAAAATATATTAGACTCGATGGAATTATTTGTGAACTCACCAGTTTTCACTTGATACTTCAGAGTGGTGGCGCAATCAAGCAGGAGCTGCTGAAGGGGTAGTCCAGTGTCGGGAATCTCGAGATCGAGGAGTTGCACCATCTCGGCCGGATGATGAAAATCAAGGATTTTTGCGTTCCGGTCGTTGGTGGATTTGATGAAGTCGAGTAGAATGTCCACGACTTTCATCAGGAACTCCTTTGTCGCGGGATATCCCTCCATGTTCTGGGGGAGGATATCTGAAAGCAGAAGGACATTCCAGATGTTTATTTTCGTTGGGAAAAATTGAGGGGAAAATGGCAGACTTGGAGGGAAGCATTACCGCATCATTTTCATTATTGACTATTCATGTTGACTAATAGTAATCACCTCAAGTGTATTCATGGCTTCCGGATGAATTGCGTGGGACGTCTGGACATTTTCTGATGATGCAGGATGAAATTTTGCGGAAGGACGACATTACGCGGAGCGGAGACGACATGCATCCGAAAATTAGGGCGACATTACGCGGAATGCGGACGACATGCATTCAAAAAAAATAGGGCGACATTGCGCGGATTCTAGACGACATACATCCGAAAATTCGGACATTACGCGGACTATTAGGGCGACATTACGCGGAGCGTAGACGACATGCACCCGAAAGCCATGAATGTTGATCATGATCCTCAGTGCGGAAATTCCACGACAACTTAATTCTCATCATTTGAGAGCGTACAAAGTCACTTGCAATTTTTAAAATGAGATTGTTTGAGGATAAGTGCGCATAATTGGTCCATTCACCAATTAAAAATCATCTTCCGCAAGTATATAATTCACAAATATGGCCACAATCCTCTTGATTTCCTCGCTGGCCTCATCCTCTTCTATAAATCATCGTAGCTCACTCGATGAAAACCATTGGAATGATTTCACCTCATCAAACAATTGAAAGTATAGACCTAAATTGACACACTCTCACTTGTTTGGTGGGATGACACCATCCTTAATCATCCCCGTCATTCTCCCATAATCCAGCGATCCATCTCGCCAACATGAGCCAGATTCGTCAGTATCTTCCTGAGGTCGTCCCAAAAAAGCGAAATAACAAAAGGCCGAGTAAAAAAGAAACAGAATCAAGACAAAATGCTCAAGAGGAGCGGGAGCAGTCTCCAGTCAGATTCCGGGGTAAATCCTCCTCGGATTAAGCTGTCCCTTTTTCACAGCCAAACTATAAAGTATCCGAGGAGTTGGTGTAGGCAGGCCTCCCTTCTCTCATGAGAGCTAGTCTCTTTTCCATTACCGCGATCCTCCGGATAAGCAACCACCGCATTCACGACGATGAAGGAGCGAAGAGGGAGCAACTGAATTGTGGGCTTCAACCGTAATTCAATCCACAGGGGAATTTCCGATGCCCTGAGAATTATCCTTATCACCCATAAACTTATCAAGAGGCTGTCTTGATTTTTCTTTGTATCTCTATTATTTTTTCAATGAATTGCATGAAAGAAATCTTTCAGCATTTCTATTCCCGGATTTTGGGCGAGTCATCTTATCAAATTCACCTGTTACAGTCTGATTATTTCGTTAATTTTTCAAAATGCATGTCTGCTGGATCGAAACATTTTATTTTTTAATAAAAACTGTAATTGAGATTGTGAAAAGAATTAGCCATGTTATTTATTTTTTTTCCTACATCACAAATGCACCCCAAACCCCTCGACAAATGTAATTACAGTGTTTTCCAGGGCGCAGTTATCCCACCACTAGTACCTCGGATTTATAAGCAGGATTAGAACCGAAATTTATGGTTACGGGCAGTATCTTTCCGGCCTTTCTCATAAAAAATATAAACACATGAAGAAATTTCATAGATACACCTAGTGAATTCACAAAAAAATTCTAGAGAGGTTTTCTATTGAATTTTTTACTTATTTCCGAAAAAAATTGAAAAACGGTTCAAGTTGATTTTGACTATTGGCCAGTTTTCAACGGATATCTCGGAATCTAGGGGAGATAGCAAAATTTTAGCTATAACCTTTTTTGCAGCCCTTACTTCGCTCTACAGAAAAGGTTATTACAACAATTTTGCTATCTCCCTTAGATTCAGAGATATTTCTCAAAAACTCAGACGAGATTTAAATCGACTTGAACGGTTTTATCGCTTCGCTGCTGATTTGACTTTAGAATTCCTCGTCACGTCACATGTGTCAATAGCATCAATATTTTGAGATTGATTTTATAAAATTTAAATAGTGCGGGGCGACGGGGCACGCACGCATCCGTTATCGTCTTGTGACACTTGTCAGCGAGCAAATATCAAAACACAAGGGGACTGTAAGTGTCCCAGGAAGAGTCGAAAAACCCTTTTTCACTCCCCTGTGGCGTGTAATCTGTTCTGAGCCACTCGAGCTACTTTGATGCTCAGTGCCTTCCGAGCCAAACCCAAAATCCTCAATTATTATGCACCCCAATCCTGCGGCACCCGACGGCCACGAATCCACCGGTTTAAATCAGGACAATATTGTCGTTGGATGGGACTCTGGGATTCGACGAAAATCTCATCACTACGGCTTTATTCAGTCACTTGGGTAGATGACAATTACTGATTCGATTACTCTTGGGGTTGGATTGTGTTGCGAACTATCGATTGAGGGGGGTTTCCGGTCTTTTTCCATTTTATTTTAGCTTTTTTTTAATTTTATCATTCAGTTTGGATTTAAGGGTGAAATAATTTTCTACTTTTGTAGTCCAACATCAGAGCTTTCATTGAGCCCCATTTGACCGGAAGTTTCCGGACATTTTATAACAATTTTATTATTTAAAATTACAGGTCTGAATTTGAATCTCAATATTGAACCGTTTAAAAACATTTTCTAAATCGGAAAAAAATTAGAATGTTTACTTTTGGAGGAAGATTGGTAGAATAATTTCAAAAGTGCAATTTTTGAGAATTATGAGCAATTTATATAAATAATTTATAAATAATTAATTTTCCACCACAAAAAAGATTTGTTTGGCAACTTTCATCAATAAAACAAATTGAAAATTCTTATGAATAAAAACGTAAAAAAAGGAAGCAGAAAATTTTAAAAAATTAATGGTTTAAAAAATTGACAATTTATCAAGAATTGTGTGACGTACAATTACAATGTAATATTAAATTGCTAGTTCCCCATTGTTAACGAATTTTATTAAATAATTTAATTCCGTTCATTTTTCCCTAAAACTTCTCAAAAACATTTGTTCTCCAAAAAATAATATGACAAGTTTCATCTCTATTTTCATTTAAAATAATAATGTTCATCAATAAAACAACGGAAGAATTCTAACAAATCTAAAAATAAAAAAAAGAAATGAAATATTGAAAAAAATAATGACTTAAAAAATTTAAAATTGATGAAAAATTGGCTGACACGACATTTTGCTGAACCACTCACCCGAATATTTGAGATTGCTGTGCTCCCTGCTCAGGGAGTAAGTGTTCTCGGAACTCATGAGTCTAGTTGGTGAATGGGTCCGCGCAAAGTTCTGCAAAGACAAACAGCCACCTTAATTTACCCATCAGGCAAAAAATCCGCTCATTCGTGCCGTACAAAAGTTAAAAAATCATCAATCGCAGGCGTGCGTAATCATGATATGCACAAAGAACATCAATAAAGAGAGGGAAAGTGATAATGAAATGACATGCGATGGCCTTACATATAAGTATTCCTTGATCGCGGTGATTTTAGTCCCGATCATTTGCACATTGTCCATGTCTCAGACGTTCTTCCCCTCGCCAGTCCCTACAACAGTCAACAATAACAGTGTGCTTCAGTTTTTTCGAGACTTCCGCAAGTGATTGCTTCACGAAACTTGGATTTTCTCATTTTTAGGTCGTCAGCAAGGGGTGGGTACGGCCACCGAAACATGGACAGCGTTATCAGGTTTTGGTTTTATTATCCTCCAGGATATGTCCCATGTTGACGAAGATTTGGATAAAGTTTTGTGAAGGAGATTATGTGCGAAAACTAGGGCATGACAGACATCAGAATTCAGTAGCGAAGTGGTAAAACGGTTTAAGTCGAGTTTTTGAGAAATATTTCCGAATCTAAGGGAGATAGCGAAATTTTTGTAACTACATTTGTTGTAGCTCTTAATTGCCTCTACAAGAAAGGTTATAATAAAAATTTTGCTATCTCCCTTAGATTCCGAGATATTTATTGAAATCTGGTCAATCGTCAAAATTGACTTGTACCCTTTTACCACTTCGCTACTGAATTCTAGGTGGAGGATGGAGAAGGAGATGATTTTGCGCGAAATTTAGTGCAAATGAACTAATCAAATAAAAATTCCAGTTGTTTATTCTCTGCTCAAACAATAATTTTTTAGACATTTTTGTGCATATTCACCCGAATAATTCTATTAATGAATGTAAAAATCACATTCTGTTCGATTAGAAAGCGTTTTAGGGATATCTTAGAGCCACAGTTTCATCTCAGTTACATCTTTCGATCGAAACGATTGTGATGAAAATATTTATTCATCTCGGATTAAATTCGGGGATAATAATTGAAAGAATAATGTGGTGTCGATGAATTTTCTCGCTCAATGTGAGAGAAGAGCTCGCAAAGTTCTTAACACTGTTTAAAAGTATTTTTCAGTGAAAAAAAAAAACATTTTTTCAGTGATTTTATCCTTGATTAAGTGCGACGCGCGTTTGTGGCTTATGAAGAGAAAATTAGGTCCGCGAATAATTGTTCAATCATGCGACTCTTGATGAGAGAAAAAATTCACTTGGTCATGAGCTAGATCCAGTGGCAATTGGTGCGTGCGTCATCATTTTATTATCCGATCATTCCTTTCCCATTCCGCAACCTTTTCTACTGTGCACTGGGCTCGTGGTGTTTCTACTGAATATCTTTACGTCGTTTTCATCAAGTCAGATAATTATTTGTGAAATAAAACATCGAAAGCCCATTCAAGTGGAGTGATTTTAGGGGTAAGTGTCGACGATAATTTTTACTTTAAAAAATGTATCTCAACATGTTTTTCCCAAAATTTATGATTTTCTGAATGAATGCACATGAAGTATCGTCACTTCACTGTTAATAATTAGGAGAATATTTTTGGACACCTTTTAAACCCTTCACTCATTGAAATTAACTCATAATCTTCACTTCACACAGGAACAACGAATTTCTGAACTTCGTAGACTTTTGGTGGACATTTTTCAGACACTAAAAAACGTTTGAATGAAATAAAAATTTATCTGAATTTCAAACGTGATTTAAGATGTTTCAGCACTTGTTCGTATAAAATTCAGACAAATTTTCATTTTATTCAGACGTTTTCTAGTGTCTGAAAAATGTCTACTAACGGCGTGTGAAATTCAGACATTTGTGTTTGCTGTGCACCTTCGATGAAGCCACACTGTTAGAAAAACATTGAAATTTCATGGAGACGTTTCAGATTTCGCAGAAAATTCAATGAAATTCCAAAATTTGATGAGAAGTCCCCAATTGATGGAATTTTCTAGGAAAAATTAATATTCAGTGCAAATCACGCTGAATTCTCAATTTATCGAAAATTCGAGAATATATTTGACAACATTTTTTATCAATTAACATTTCCACTGAAATTTTAAGGAATTTTGTAATTTAAAATTCATAATTTCATTGAAAAATCGGGGGAACTGCAAATTTCCATTTAATTATTCCGTGAAAATTAATGTAAAATCAGAAAAATTGAGAGCAATCTTTCCTTGAACTAAAAATTCCTCTGAATTTTCAGGGAATTTGACAGTGAATATTCATCTTCACTTGAAAATTCATGTAAATTATGGAATTTCCGTCTTCCTACCGCCAAAAAAAATTGGCCTTTCAGAGAAACATGAAATTCCACTGACTTTCTCCCCTCAAATCTCCTTCTAATTTTTTTTCCTGAAAATCCAGCCAAATTTTTTCAACAGTTGCACTCTTACAAAAACCTCGAAAACCTACGTTTTCGAGGAATATCTCCGAATCAACGGCAGATATCGAAATTTTCGTAAAAACATTTTCTGTAGCTCTCAACTCGGCCTCCAAAAAAGGTTATGATAAAAATTGTGCTATCCGCCTTGCATTCCTCGATATTCCCCGAAAACGGCCGCCTCGTTTCTCAATTCCCCAAAAATATAACTGAACTGAACTAAAGAACCGAAAAAATGAAAACAACGAGTCTGACAATCTCACCTGATGCGTTATCTCCGCTTGTGAGCGTGCAAAATATCGTTGGAGACGAGGGAGAACGACGGACGGGCGTCGGGGTGGTTATCACGGGACTGCGGAACTCGAACCTCGTCGGCTCTTGAGTCTCTCGGGCTGACTCGACCGGGCTTCTCCTCCTGGCTGACCCAGTTTCCGTTTCACTGACGGGGCGGGGGTGGCTCCTGAGGGGAGGTGAGGCGTGGCCGCCCGTCACTTGGTTACCGTAGGGTGGGTATACCACGTGGGCGAAATGCGGGCGTGTCGTAAGGTCCACCAATGGCACTCGTCGACTCGCGAGAATGCCGAGTGGAGGGGGCAAGCGGTGGTGCGAGATTTTCTTTTGATATCGCGGACGAAGCGCTGCCCGGAATGTGGTTATCCCGACGAATTTGGGTAAACCGAATGCCTAGAAATCTCACCATTATCACGGGAAAGCCTTGACTTCTCGACTCTTGCATATTTCATTGAGGTTTTTGACCGAAATCATTTGAATCAGGACGATACATTTTAGGGCATTAACGCGGGGGGTATCGATGGATTCAGTAGCTGAGGTTCAGTTTCAGGAGTTTAAATTGTTGCTGTAGGTCATGGGGTGGTGCATGCAGAAAAGTAGTCTAATTCGATTAAATGAAGTTTATTAGAAGCGAATGAATAATTTATGTGAAGGTAGAGGATTTATTTTATTGAAATGAAATTTAGTTTAAAAAATATTTCGAAAAAAACATTTTTCTGGACGTGGAAAAATAATGTGAATATTCGAATTGTAGTTAATTGAAATTTTGTTTTTAATGTTTATGCATTTTTCAGAATTTCTTAATGGATTCTCAATTTTATGACATTTTTTGTGTTATTTTTGGGGAAACTGTCGCATTTTTCAAAATCTTATGACGTTTTTTGTGACACAAATTCCGCGTGACCATCATATTCCATCTGAATGGCAGTGGCAACCTGATGCTACTCAAATTATTACTAAAAAAAAATCACGTCACATGATTCTCATATTTTTCTTATGACAAAGAAAAGTGATGATTATTTTCACATCGCTAATCCGTACTCCAATCTTAAAAATGCATCATTCGAAAGTTATGCCCCACTGCCCTCTGCAATCTCAGGCTACCGGAATCGTCGTCCAATCAAAATCCTCTTGAAGCAACAATCCATCTAAATCTAGGGCAATCATTGACCCGGAAATTTATCGGAATTGACACTTCTTTTAACCCGTCCCTGTCGATTCTCATGCGAGTGCTGTTCTATGACATTACTAACAGCCACCTGACGTTGCCTATTCAGAATAGAAGTTGTAGTAACTCTAATTACAATGAGATCAATTTTTGGGAACAATTTCCGACACATTTGACGTTTTGACATTGACTTTGTCCGGAAATTCATTAGTTACATCTAAAATGTGCAATGAACTTCGTAGTTCTTTCAGAAATGAAAACTATTTCATAGAATTTTCAGTATTAAATTTTCACGAGAATAATACTGAACTCAGTTGAAGGGAAACGGACTTATGAAGTTTGAAGTTTCAGCTAGAATTCAATTTAATTCAGATAATTTCCTACTTAGATAATTTTATGAGTTGAAACAATACGGAAATGTTCAAATAATTTAATATTAATAATCTGATTTTTTACAAATATGAAACTGCAAATTTACTACTAAATGAATAATTCAAATTTCTTGAAAGGGGATTTGCGATTACACAAATAATCATGAATCTTCCTACCTCGATTATTGATTGATAAAATAGTTGAAAATTTGAATATTTGAATGGATGGTACTTGAGTACTCGAAAAATTTTAAGAGTGATGTTATCTAATTGGTGGCTACAATATTTAATCGTAATAAAATATTACAATATGATAAATAAATTGTAATGTAATAATTAAAATGTATCGCTGCCCTAGAAAATCTGGACATGACAATCGGCTCCCGCACGATTCACCCCTTGAGAATAAATCGAAACGAGTGAATTCTCTCGGCGAACGGAATGAAAAAAATCCCCCGCGAAATAAAAACCGAAGGCAGTGCGATAAGAAACCAAAGGTGAAGCCCGTCAGGACTATTCTCCCGAGTTATGCAAAGTTGGAGGGAGTGAAACATGAAAGGAATAAATATAAATAAAAAACGACAAGTCGTGGAATGAGTAACGGAACTCCAGAATACACCGACGTGAAATCGTGTAACGAGCGTTCGTGGGCAATTCGAGTACAGTTGTTGGAAATTCAATTGTAAGTGTCCGCATCCAGCAGTTGGAAAATGTCGTGACGCTTGCGCATCGGTCGCCAGATGTAGGTGGTAGGTAGGTAGAGGAGAATGTGGGAAAGTGGTGAGGTGAAAAAAAAGTGCTACCTGGTAGGGTGAGGACAAAATGGACGTCCGCCAATGGGAACCCGAGGCAAAATGGCCGACCGGCAATTTAATCAATACAGTAGTCAACGTGGGCGCCCTCAGTTGGGTTTGAGGTCGCGGTCTGAAGCTACCAGGAACGTAACTAGTTGCTGGCGATGGATACATGCGGATACCTCTCGGGAAATATTCTGGGATCCACGACATTACGGACTCATACATTGTTTAATCACTGGGGGGCATCGAACACTGAGTGAATGGATGGGGGTTCAACTCCCGGTAAGGGGTTGCTGAACTCTCGCTGATCGGAATTCATTATTGATAAGTTTAAGCACTTTGATAATTTTTTTCTCCAGCGAATTTTCTGCTCTGGAAGTCGAACTCAGAGCTTTCATTTGAGCCGGATTTGGCACTAAGTTTCTGGACATTTTACGATGATTTAATTTACAGCAAAAATAAATTTTTCAGACACTAAAAAACGGCTGAATAAAATGAAAATTTGTCTCCATTTCAAACGAACTGGTGCCTAAACATCTTAATTCATGTTTGAAATGTAGAGAAATTTTCATTTTAGTCAGACGATTTTTAGTGTTTGAAAAATGTCTGCAAAACGTGTGTGAAATTCAGACTGAATTTGAATGTCGATATTGTACGGTTGGAAAATATTTTAAAACTCTGAAAAAAATTGAAAAGTTTACCTTTGGGAGAAGATTGATAGAATAATTGAAAAATTGAAATTTTTGAAATATTGAATTATCAGCACCGAAAATATCCTGTTCTTCAAGAAATTTTTCTGGAACTCAGAAGATAAATGTTTGAAATACTTTGGAATTGATATGGATAATAAATAGTTCTCTTAACAATCTCCTTATTTAATTAGTTAATTTTCCGATGACTCGATCCCCCGAAAGTTCTTTTCACCGTTCAGCAAAAATATTATCATCCAGAGGCTGTCGGTCACGTATCTTCCACCGCTGTGCACTCCGGTCATGGATCGATCCTCCGTAACCAATGAGAATTTCTCCTCAGGGTGTGTGAGGAAGAGCAACTGAAGGCGCAGTATGAGAGAAAGCTCTTTAAACTTTGCACTTGTCCGCTCCGCAGTCTCCTCTCTCTATTTACGGAATAAACTTAATATCGAGGTGACGTTCAACATCTCCCCAACTTCCATTCCTCCCCAGTTCTTCCGCACAACATCTCAAACGGATATTCAAGAAAACTGCCTCATACACTATTTTCCCATCGACCAAATTCTCCGGCCAACGAAAAACTTTTCCTCATCCTTCGCCGAAAGTTGAAGCCCCTCTGGACCCCCGCAAAATGATTAATAATGAAACTTCGGTTGATTTTTTGCGGAAGAAAATTAATTGCAGTCCTCTTTGATGTTGTCCGCAATAACTTTCCCCCGAGAAAATCGTAATATTAATTACCAACTTTTCCTCCCGCGATTACGTCCTTCGAAATGTTGCCCGGAGTTACATGCCATAGCCGTCATTCGTTTTATTCCATCTCTTGGAAAAGTTCCAACGAGTTTTTAAAATGAAAAACTTCTCCCTGATGTGCATTCCAAATGCATTACACTGTGACCCAGAAAGTAGAATCATGTTTATCTGCGAAACATTGTGATTAAACACAACAGCATTTCCCGGAGAGATCCGGCAAATTATTCGAGGTTTTGGAATTATGACAGCAATGTTGTTAGATATAATTACCCAGAGGAGATTATGAAAAGGTCACGAAATTGGTACAAAATGTATTGAACTTGATTTTACGTCGACTACTGAACGCCCGAATATTCGCGGGTCCAGCTTATGTAATAATTAGCGTTACGTCACGACATTAATTAAGAGTGGTGCACATGAACGCTGATTTAGTAAAACAATGACGGAAGTAAGTCGAACTCAGTTCATCATTCAGCTTCTTCACTTTTGTAAATAGATGAGGTGAGATTGGGATAAACCGGATACTTTTGACTGTTTTAAAATGTTAATGAGGGGTTGAAATGTTAATGGAATTCAATTTTTTTTTCAATACAAAAAACAATTCTTTCCCTTTGTGACGAGCCTCAATTCAGCTCGATTGATAAATTTGTTTCTGAGTTATGAATAATTTTTAAAAATGCTCAACATTGCAACAGTATTTTGGGGCATCGCAATGTCATTCTCATCAGTTTTATATTGTTCCATACGTTTTCTGTTTTGATTGTTCATTTTTTTTATTATTTAGCTCGTTATTTTGCAGGCTTCCAGCCTATCGTTAAAAGCAATCAATCAACGGAAGATCGTGAGTCCATATCAGCTGCCTCACCATTACCTTTACAACTGAACATATAATATTCACACAGAAAACAATATTTTTTAAAAGCTTTTCATCTATAATTCGATTCAATCAGCTGTAAGGTAGACGGCGGAGGATGGGAACACCTAGACCCACCATCCAGGTGAAGTCTAAACTTTTCGCAAGATGTTCCGCCTTCCTGAAGACAAGCCAACAGTATGAATCATATCCCGAATAGTGTGGCAACATCCGATAAATGATTCACCATGATTCAGAATAAATGAGACACAGAGGTCTGGAGACATTGATCAACGATGGAACAGTGGCAATGCCCCCGGACCATTCATCCTTCTCCACACATTTTGTTGAAGACACTATCTCCTTACCGAAAGGGGTTCTCTCTCCCAAGACTTCTCGAGTATTGATTTCCCATCGCTCTCAGATGACGCCCTGAAAACCAGACCGAGAGAATGTGTTGAGAAGGGTGAGGCTTGTGCATCATCCAGAGGGGGAATGTTGGGCAGTGCCATAACAAACGGAATTCAACCATTCAGCGTGGGCTAGCTGGAATGAAGGAGGTGCACATGCGTGCTGACGCCTACTGTTGTCCGCAAGCACCCCAGGACGGGGTTGCAGTAGATCAGTTGGGCTTCGGCCTTCGTGCGAGCCTTCGGGCTCTGCCGATTGTTGTCCTGATCAGAAAGGTTGACAGCTATTTTGTGGAATTCAAAGTGCTTCATCTGTGTCAAGCAGTTCGTCATCCTTAAGTTGGATTTGGCCGATCGCTTCTGATGTGATGAAGCCAGAAGACTCGCTGTGCTGTGCAGCTCCTCACCGCTCTTCCTGGAGATGCATGTGGCTGTGCCGACCTGGATGAGGCAAGAGGAATCACTGTTGACCAGAGAGGTGAAGAGGTGGCTTTGCTGATCGAGATGAACAGGTGACCCTCCGCTATTGTCAGCCGACCGAATTTGGCCAGATAAGAGCTAGACGTTGTGAAGAATTTGTAATGCTGTAGATGATTCGATGACGGCCCTGGGCAGCGGCGAGCTACGATGAATCAACATATCGTTTAGAATTAAGCACATGACATCTGTACATTCGCTTCTTAGTTAAGGGTAACCTTTGGGCAACCAGGAACGTATCATTTCAATAATTCGGATTAGGTATTTCGAGAGTTGGCTAGGGGGATTTTTACGCGATAAGTTTTGGAGTTGAGGTTGTAATTGTATGATCTAAGGTTGATTGATTTCATTGGGTTAGTTTAGGTTCATTCAATTAACAACTGGTTAATGGCAATAATTTTTTAATGTAAGCAGTGGTTATTGTTCGGTAAGAGAAGTCCATGATTCCATTTCTGGTGTGATAGGCTCGTAACTTGGGTGTTGAATTTGCAATGAATTATTAGCATCATTACTAGTATTATTATTTGTATTTTTACTTAATGTAATATATTTACGGACTAAAACAAAATCAACGTCTTCCAAGCAGTATTCATTGAATAAGCTACATTAGTGTAGGTTAATAGGATTAATTACTGACTGTTAGTAGCTGTTAAGATTATTGATTGTAAATTATTCATTGAATTCCATGAATATGAAACATTAAGTTATCATTTATTTTTCATTAATTGAACGCCGGGCTATGACAATTCTACGCAGCATTGTTGTAATATTTGATATCCCTTCAACGAGAATGGACAGATTGAATAGAACACTTGGGTTTGTTCATGGAATGCCGTTCAATAAAAGTTGTGACGCGACAATAAACAATTAGGTATTAGGACGCACACTTGCGGTATAATTATTCCTCAATTTATTTTCGTCTGCGACTGTATCACGATCATGTATTTGAAATTAAAATGCGTACTCGATTAATGTATTCTTACGGAAAATTTGAAATTATCTTGTAAATGTATTTGTAATTGTGGGTCGTCGGAAATATTAAAATAATTGGTGTGTATTATCATTGTTTAATATCATGAAGTTGATTGTGAGGAGCATTGGATTGTGTGTAAATATAGCGATGATGATTGCAAATTAATGTCTTGAATTTTATTTCACTGACCTGTAATGAGTTTATTTTCTATTATCTTATTATTTTGCAGTTCAATTAGTTTTTTGGAAATTGAAATTTTTTAAAATGACAATTCATGAAATCATGACGAAAGGGAATTTATCAATGGGTGGTGATGGAGAACAGGACATTTTCTGAAATCTCAGTGAATAATTCGAGAGTCGTATATTTGAAATCCTTCGCAGGATGTAACATGGAATGGATAAATATCCTTTGATGGTATGTATGAGGAAAAATTTCTAGGAATCTGCTATATCGTCTTCCAGCAGAAGCCAGTGACCGTGCTGAGGAAAGGAAGGTATGTGAATAATAAAATTCGTATATAAAACGATGCATATTGAATTAAAATGTATTTTCCAATTATAAATATTATGGCAATTAAACATATTTTGATAATATTTCTCAATGTTAAGAGTTATATTTGAAGATCAATGAAGGGATAAAAGTTTGTGATAATGAATGAGGTATTTTCAATTTTTATTGACAATCTTGATTATTTACGATCTCATTTTTTATTTAAAAAAATAACTGAGAAAGGCAGAAAATTGGGCAATTATCGCCTGCTGTTTTGGGCCATTCTCACATTCTCATTTTCGCTTCATCTGTGACTGTCTACGAAAAAGATTACGCGGATGAAAGAATTTACTGGAAAAACCAAAATCTATTGACTTTACTCTATCAATTATGTCTTACCAAAATGGCATGACCTTAGTAATGTTGCAAAAAACAAATAGAATCCTGTTAAATCTTCACGAGAATTTTCATAAAATGACAATTTTATAATTTCTGTCCCCACCAAACTGTTGTAACATGTTTACCAACTCTGTAACATATTCAATGACTTTAATTCAGCGGCTGCAGATGACTCCTGTAACACCGAACCTCGTTAAAATGAATAATAAAAGTTGGTAGCACGGTAACACAATTTACCCTAGATCAAGGAGCCGTATTTCCCAAGCGATGTGAGTTCCATCAAAAACGACCGGTAATTCGATTTCTACAATTAAATTACCAGTTTCACCCCGATGTCAGCCCATCTCAGCACGAAATTGCAGGACATGTTGTTGGTCCACGGGCTTTGATATAAAAGCCCGCGATATTGCGAAGAACATCACAGTTGGTTCTTACACCTCAGAGAAGATCGTCTAGAAGTCGGCGCCTGACAAAGGTAAGAATATATCACTCGATTGAGGCGACAATAATACTTTTACATTTCGTTCACATCCTGCAATTGACGGTGAGTTATACTCTCGATTATTGCCGGAGCGGATGAAAGTAATAGTCCAATAGTTGTTGTAGACACATCCATTCGTCTTAAAATTGTGAAATGGTATAAAAGCTGACATTTTTTGGTGGACGATCGCATTGTTCAGCGAATCGTTCAGCAAAGACAGGGTTTGTTGTCGTCTTAACTTAAAGTGTAGATTCTATATCACAGTGATACCTTACAGAGAAAACTTGATTAGGAGATTAATCATAATAGCATTCTCTCACTTCTTTAGAAGCATCAGAATTTGGTCGTTGGTCAGGGCTCGTGAAAATAGAAGCTTTACAGCGGAATTCGCCTGATTAATATTTTTACTTCCTATTATTTTACAGAAATCAATCTTCAAACAATAAACACAATGATGTCTGCACGATTTGTCTCTGCCATCCTCCTCATTGTCATCATCGCCACCTTGAGTGTGGATGCTGCTTACAGAAAACCTCCCTTCAATGGAAGCATATTCGGCAAACGGTCCAGCACTGGAACTGGTAAGTAATGAATAATCATCTTTTTTAAGGGGATTAGACAGTTGATTCACATGCGAAAAGAAAGAAAGTTTAAATTAATTAAAGTCTTGATCATTCTTCTGGATAATTTTGCATCAGAAGTTGAGAAGAAGGAAAATGGGAAGCAATATCTTCATAAATTGGTCAAATTACTTGAAAATAGAACGGGATTAAGTCTACGAAAGCCAAGAGTTGGGGAATGGCTCCCTGAATATTGATCGTCGTTTATCTCACCTTCTGACTCTTCATCACAGATTACGAAGTGATCAATCGAGCCCTCAGCAACATGTGCGAAGTAGCCAGCGAAACCTGCAATGCTTGGCTGATGCATCAGGACTCCAACTAAAGATTACTTACCGACCGCTACGCTCTCATTCACCGATAATGCGACTATTATTTAAATGTTACTGTGTTACCGAATCTTGATAATAGTTTTATGGGATTCATTCGAATTCACCCTCTGAGACTTTGATAATTTTTCTACAACAGTTGTAATAATCCTAATCGCTGACATACGATCACTTTCGTGGAACAAGTATATTAACCGATGGAGCTGCGTAAAATATTATGTGTGTAGGTATTTTTGTTGGCTTTAGAGGTAGAATCGAAGATGCTGTGTAGAAATTGAATTTTAATAAAATATTGTCAACGAAGCTGACCTAATTCGTTAAATTACTTTGCTCACCTGATGTTCTTCCTCCTGCGTAGCTATTTTCGACCTGATTCTAGCTATTTGCTCTCATTTTTCTGCTGTATGGGTTGTCATTACTTTATTTCGTACAGCATAATATACAGTGAATAAAATTTCAATCAATTTATCAGTTAAATTCTTCATTATGGCGCTCACTCGTGTTAATATTAGAGAGAAAAATGTTTTGATTTACATTATCCGTAATTTTTTGAGTAATGTCACTGATTTTTAGGTATTCAAATAATATTTAACAATCTTTTGCCAAATTTCAGTGATAAAAATCACTGATAATCAGGGTCATTATCCTAATCAGTGACATGTATCCGACAATCAAAACTTCTCTTTCCTATGATGAGAACGTCATACTTCAGTGTTTCAAGTTCTTCATCCTTTTCCTTCATTCAAATTCAGAAAAAGAATAAATTATTTGCAAAATTTAGTCCCAAACCTAACGGGGGGTTGCTAACACAATGAATTTGAGGACTGAATTTTCTTAAACGCAACTGAATTTAGTCTGAAACCTCCATCATTTTCTACTTAAGTCCATGAATTTGAGAACTAGAATATGTGACAAGTGTACAACATTATTTTAACGCTTCCACGGATAATCTTCTAAATCATAAAAATCTTATTCCACAAAACCCACCCTCATACTGGAATCTGGTGAATCGATATGGTAAACACGTAGCTTGTCTACCGGCATAAGGATGTTGACCTGTATTCATCGAACTCGACGACTAGATGGATCTCACATGCATTTGACGAGAATGGGAACGAAAACCGTGTACCCGTACAATGGAACCTGGGGATTTTGGAACATCATTCACACTTTCCAGGTTGCGTTAAGGGCATGATGAAAATAATTAAGCAGCTTTGGGTTTGGTATAAGTACGGAGGGTAATCATGGGTGGGCATCAGTTGCAAGTGAACCGCAAACGCAAGGTAAATTACATATTCTTTTTTATTAAATTCCCTGTTGCGATGATAAATTCTTTTCTGCAAACTCTAATTCGAAAAAACCAACAACAAAATATTTTTAGTGTATAAATTTTCCTCATCTTTTTGAATTTCAATTTCTGCGGAATTTTTTTTAATTAATAATTTTAAGATTAATAATTAATAATTTTATGATTGTTTGAAGACTAGCAAACGAGCGTTTCGCGCCCGTCGCTAGATTAATTTATGTTACTTTATTTTATTTTATCCCCGTTTCCGAAAAAGCAATGAGACCACCACAAAACCAGAATTTTTAATTTTTCAATGTCTACGGAAAATTTTAAAATTAATATATTTTTTCGATTGGTGAACCACTCCGTAAATTCAATTTCTATCCTCACATGTTCATAGAATACATTAAAAATAGCAAAGAATTCAAACTGGCGATGAAAAATTTCATCCGATTATTATTATTATTATGTAATTAATAATCAGAATATTTAAAGATCACTAGCTTGCAATCCCACATCTTATTTTGAACTCATTGTAAGACGTTGTTTTTGTAATGTGCACCCCGCTACGACACGTGGCTAGATGTACCCTATGTTTCCAAACGAATGACCTTTTTCCACGATTTTTCCCCTCTATATCCCTGGAAATTCGTACGTGAAGAAACAAACAAATAAAACCGCTGACGAGTGCATCTCTGAGAGACACGAATGTATTTGTACAAATATACTGGCGATAGCTGTTGAACGGCGTGGGCTCTCGATAAACACTCTTCCTCTCAAGATGCGCCGTTTCCCCCAAAACGTGTAAAGTTGATCAGACGAATATACGGATTATGATATAAACGACAGTTCTCTGCGATCGCCCGATTCAATCGCATCGTTTGAAGTGTGAACTTAAATCACCCTCAGTTTCAATACCACACTCAAGTGCTCTAATAGTGATCGTGAATTCCTCGAAACCTCCGAGTTTCAATATTCAACGTGTAAATTAAATATTTAACTCCGTTCATTTTCAGAAAACATGAATCACAGTCAATCGACCATCAAAATGACATCTCACTTCATGTCCGCTCAGGTGATTCTCGGTGAGTGACGGCTCTTTCTATCCGCACGGAGAGAAATATTCAATAAAAATTACGTATCCGTAATTCCGGAGCGAAATATGGTTGTAGGAAATTTTACGGAACCGTCACGTCATTTTTCCAGAGCGTTTTCCAGAAAAAAATCAATAGAAAAATCTATCGAATTCGTTATAAAATTCTATTGACTTTCTAATAAACTTTCTATTAGTTTTTGGCTGATTCTATTGACACGTTCAATAGAAAAAATTCAATAGAAAAAGTTAACAGAATTCGATTTTTCTACATAACTTATTCTTTTCATATATTTTCTATAAAATTTGCTCGACTCAAATTTTCTAAATTTTTTTCGTTCTATTTTTCTTTTCTTCTCGTCAAGGAAATCAAACGAAAAAACTTGGAAAATTTGAGCCGAGGAAATTCCATAAAAAATATCTCAATAGAATAAGTTATATAGAAAAATGGAATTCTGTTGAGTTTTTCTACTGAATATTTTCTATTGAACGTTTCAATAGAATTTTCTAACGAATTCGATAGGTTTTTCTATTAAATTTTCTCGTCCGTGGTGTCATCAAAATAACGAGGTAATTTTCACTTTAATGTAATAGTTGAATTTACAATGTTTATTGTTACCGTAACTATTATTTTTTTGACAATTCCCTTGTAGTTGAAATTACCATTGACATTTCTCTGAGTGTGGATCGCCTATGGAAAATTACGATTCCGTCAATTAAATTTTCCGAATCGATTCCGTAATTTTTACTGAACATTTCTCTCCGTGCGAAGAATTCATTCGTTCATAAACAATTCGGGGTAAATAATGTGAAAGGTTCTTTCTCGTTGTCAGGTACCTGTCTGACGATAGCCGTACTCTCATGCGGGATGATCACTGTACAAGCTGATGATGAAGTACCGGCGTTCTTCCTCAAAATCGCGAAGAATGTACCCAGAATCGGACGCAGTGACAAGTATCACGAGTACTTCTTGAAGCAAGCGAAGAATGTGCCGAGAATGGGGAAGCGAGAGGATTATGATCAAGTAGGGACTAAAAATTAGTCAAAACGAATTAATTTATTCAAATAATTTAAACTTAAACATGATATTTCTTTACAATTTGATTTTTACGTGTTGTAAATATTCTAAAAAATGAGCTCCCATACAGATAAATTCCAAATTTATCTGCTAGAGATCTTTCCAATTTTTTTCGGAAAAATGTTGTCTTCTGAAGAATCTTTTTGCGTCATTCAAGATCTTTCACATAAACTTCCGAAGATTCTTCCAAGAATCTCTGGAAGATTTTCGAAAGACAGAATTTTTTTTACATTATATAAAATATTATTATTATTATTATTATTATTATTATTATTATTTACATTATTAAATTGTTTTATACCATATTCACAGAAAACATCGTGTTTCTTTGATACAATTGTACTGCAGACAATTCAGCGATCGATTTCATGTGAAAGAAGTTGTGAAATTGTTTTAAGTAGTAAGTTTTTATTGCACGTTGACATGAATTTTTCTCGTTTAGATTGCAGAATCCTTTTACAATAATCGGGAACCGTTCGCCCAACGTCAGAAGCGAATGGTCAGTCATGCAAGTGCCGGAGGTATGTCATAAATCTGGTGGTTTATTAATTTGATTATTGCGTTAATAAAATTATGAAGTATACAACCAATAATTATTTCTCTATTTATCTATTTTTTATTATTACACTCCAGGTATAAAACGAATTTAAACAGGGAGAAAAAGAATGAAATTTAAGGACGAAAATTTTTATCGAATTTAATTACGACTGAAATTTCAAGGAATTTCGTTATTGAAAATTCAGAGTTCCGTAGAAAAATCGAAGGGAACTGTATAATTAGTAAAATTTTGTAAATTTTGTAAAGAGAATTGTAAATTTCAGTTCTATTTTTCAATGAAAATAAATAGAAAACCAGAAGAATCCGGTAACTACATTCTTGAATTTTAGGTTTGGATTCTTCGACATGGGGCCACTTTCCACTAGCCATCGAGGGTCCTCCCGAGCTTTGGCGCGCACTAGCTTCTTACGCCAGTGATCGGTACGGCACATCTTCTGTGAATGAGTAAGTATTCCAGTCGCAAAATCGAATGTTCGTGTTCAAAATGTTTCATTTGATCAAGAGCTTCATCAACTGTGACACTCAACGAGTGATTTAATCAACGTTTTCCTCCCCCGCAGGATTAACAATGATCTTTGGTCGAGGGACAAGCGATCACCCCCACCATCCCCATAACTCCGAGCCCTCAAGTCTCTCACCAAAACAAAACCATGGAATTAACAGGCCTAAGGTGATGGGAAGTCCACAAATTCGCTGTTTCTCATAACAATTTGTTATTAATTCCCGCGAATCTCAGAATAACTGTAATAAAATGTTGAACCACAATGAATAAAAAATTGAAAACTTCGAAATGGGAAAATATTCAGTCGTGTTGACATGCAAACAAGTTTAGCGTCACGAATTACGAATTTACGGAGGACTGAGGGAATTAATTCAACTTCAAATGTAATAATTGAAGAAAGAATGCGCAATTTATTTTTTTCATTTTCAATTTATCTGACACTTGTTGCATTTTCAATCGTGATGTGATGAATTCAATTTAAACAATTAATTTGATGAATTCAATATAATCATTATCCCCCGCGAATCGCAAAATGACTTCGATAAAATATCAAATCGCAGATGAAAAATGAAAACCTCGAAAAATGTGAAAACTCTCATTCGTGTTGACTCCCAAACGAGCTCCTCCTAATTCCCCACAGAATTCGTGATCGGTGATGTGAGTTAACGAGATCAGAATCGATCATGAGATGCTTATACCGCAGCCCGCGCGGATCGAATCGATCCAGCGATGATAGTCGAATTGCTCGATGATCATAAGAGCAAGTGGAAAAAACAAGCGAAGGTGGAGTGCACCGAGGGAGGACAGGCCAATTGACGTTGGTGCGGCTCCCGGGGCTCTGTACTTATCTGGATAGCGGCGCGTGATCGAATTGAAAATTTTACCTTCCTAGGTGTGAAACTCCGAGGCGGTTCGCACGGAAATATTCTTTTTCCTCGTCCAGAAAATAGAGGTGTGAGTGGAAGAGGGTGCACCCTCGGGTCGTCACGGCTCCGGGACCATAAGTGTACGGGGCTTTTTCTAAAGTCATCAATTGCACTTGGAAAAACAGAGACAGAGAGAATATCGCAACGTGGAAGCGGTTATGGTAATGAGGGGGCAGTGCCAAAGGCTCTCGCATATATTGCTGAGAGTAATGGAGGAAATTCAGACACTTTTGTTGGAGGTTTTTGGAAATTTTCAGAGTAGGATTTTTAGAGATGAAAATCGTTTTATTGTTCGTTTTACTCCGTAAAATTATTTATTCATGAGTACAATCGTGTTGCGTGGAATTTTCATGAAGCCCGCCTGACAAACTAAAGAGAATTGAATACCATTCTATGTATTGGAAATGGGTGATTTTGAATAAAAATCAATCCGGTTGAGTTGAAACTTTTCTTTATTTAAAATTACATACGAGGAAGACACATCCACACGCTTTGAGCTCCTCAGATGGACTAACTAAAGAAACAAAGATCCCAGAGGTCTGAAACCCTGGCGACATAGACCCACAAAGGTCTCTATTCATTTACAGATGTTTAGACTGAAAAACCAAATGCCCAAACATTCGTCCACGTTCTTCTCAGAATTTCAGATCAGAAAAATGTTCTCATATTTCACAGTATGAGTTTGAATTATGACAAACAATGGCCTCGCCGTGGAGTTTGCAATTTTTATACCATAAAAATCATCTTCCAAAACTATGACAAACAATCAATTAAAAAAAGGAAAATCGAATCTAAAAACAACTTCAAAAATTTTCTCCTGAAGTTTCACGAATTTTGAGACAGAGGTCATGACCTCATCATTTCGTCATCGTTTTTATTCTGCGGATTCCTCGATTACTGGCGGAGGAGCGGGAGACACTTGGCGATGCCTCACGGAGATGGCGCCACCGGGCCGACAAGGGATAATAATACGGTGCCTGAAAACCGGGGAAACCCCCTGTGTGTGACGACCAGCGCCGGCATTTCCCCGGTTCTTTTCCCTGTCTGCCCCCCTCCCCTCCCCCTAACAATAAATTGTTGTAATTACAATAATTCCGGGACTCGAAGCGATGCTTTGTGTTTACCCCGTCGTCTCACTCCTCCGGCCAGTAATTTCAATAGCATCCTTGCGGTAAAAGCAACAAGCGATCCGCTCTCGTGCCACGCTGACCCAAATAATGCAGTCTATAATCTATTTATTTTTTGATATTCGCCACGAGAGGGGGATTCGCAAGCGATAGCTCTCTTCCGGTTGAACTTCGCCGAACACTTGCGGAAGCAACTTCGGGCGAGGAGGTCCGCTTTTGCGGAGCGTCATGAAAATTCCGGGGGATTGGGAAGAACCGAGAGCGGGGTAAGAGCTACGTCCCACCTGCGGCACGTAGCAATTTATAGAGACCGCACGTAACGTGCATACATGTCGGGGAATTCGAGAAAACGTGGATCGAGAGGAGCGAGGGGTCGATGTTACGCAACGAATTGTTCTGGGGATCAACCGCGTACGGAGTTCCTGCATACGTGCCTGCGGCGGGGAGGACTTCCGGGATATATTTGAAGTTTGGTGGTTGAGGGTGAAGTATGAGGAAGTATGAGGAACAAATCGGAATCTCAAAGGCACGAGAAAAATGAGAAAAATACGTAACGAGTTCGGCAGACAATTCTGTTGGGGTTCTAGTGAACTTCTATTGAAGATACGGTGGGAGAAAAAATTTACTCTGTCGAAAATTGTGTTTCCTGGAATCGTATTCTATTGAAAAAATCAAGAGACCATTTTTTTGTACAAATTTTTATAGTGAGACACAGGGATGGCCATCAATATTAAATTTCATGAATATTAAGGGAATTTGACGAAGTCTTTCTTTATAAAATATAAAATGAGACTTTGTATCATTTGTTCCTCCTGAGGAATCAATTGTTCGTCATTTGTCGTCGTTTGTTCGTCCTGAAAACACTGCAATTATCCTGACTAAAAAAATGAAAAAATGGGATTAACAATTTCCATTGATATTCTATTCTGTTTCGTAAAATTCTAAATTTTCAACGAAATCCCTCGAAATTTAAATGCAACTGTCACAAAAACAGATAAATAATTTCAAGAAGTTTAGTCTCAAAACCGGAAGCATTATCTCGGGAAGGAGAAACCGTGCAGTGCGTACAATTCTCCAACGCTCGTTTAATGACCCTCCAGTTACATTTGTATACCTGGACGCATTAGTATCCGGGAATAGGACATGCAGAAGAGCCATGCCCAAGTAAAGCGCAGAGAGAGAGAGATGGCCGAATGCAACGGTGGATCGCACGCGCAACGAGCGTACATAATCACGTAATGCGGTTATCATGCCAATTGCGTAAATATTTGAGGCAATTTGTGGCATGCAATGGGGTCGGGATGCTACTCCACCCGTGCCCGATGAGTGAAACGCGCGAGCGCCCAATCGTTTGGGCATTACTCGCTTCCATGGAGAATAGAGACCAGGAGGCCGAACTCATACTCATAACTCATAACTCATAACTCTTTATTTATGTAAATCAATACAAGGCATTTCTTTCTTGTCTATTTCGAATAAAGAATGTTGACAACTTGGCTTGCAAAACAGTATGCGTCCTACCACCCGTCCCATATATCCCCTCCAAGCGGCCGATAGTGATGTGACACTAGCGCCCTCGAGGTATTTGAAACCGGGTTTCAGGCGCATTATCGTAACCAATGTTCGGTGAAGTTGGCTGAGTTACCTAGGGTATTAGGCCGAATCTATAATCGACGTACGTCTTCTGTTTACGTCGCGTTGCAATAAATATAGATATATTAATTATCTTAGCGACGTGGTGCAAATGAATGACGCGCGCTTATTGTAGACTCTCCTTTAAGGCCAGTTGCGCAAGCAGCACAAGGAAGAAGAAGAAGAAGTAACCAATGTTCGGCCTCCTGGGCTCTATTCTCCATTCTTGCTTCGGTCAACTTGTTGTTTTGTGTTTGCAAGTGTAGTTAACACCCTCTCTGTTCTTTCGTGGGGGTTAATGGCACCAGTCATTTATAGGCAATTTGGTATTGAATGGGTGGGGAGATTGTGTGGGGCTAATTTTTACTGCTCCATAAATTAAATCGGGTAAGTCCAGTTTTTGATCTTTAATTTTTAATTTGTGAGATTTACACGCGAATTTCGAGCAATTTCTGTCAGTGGAAATTCACAGTTCGATGAAAAAATTAATGAAAAGGGAAAATTTCAGGTCAATTATTCCAGGGATCTTCAATTATAATTTGTTGGAAGTATAGAGTTGATTACTACTTTATCGACAACTGTTTTATCACGGATCCATATTATATCGAACCATGTATCGCCATCTAGCGTCGTAAGACTTTACTCGTGAATTATCTGGTTACTGGAAAACATATGCAAGTAAATCACAGTAATTACTCAAAGCAATCGGCGTAATTAATTGCCATCCTGGTTGTGGGCCCAGAGGGTTTGTCCAAGGATTCTGGCAAGCAAAGTTTTGTGAGTTTAACTATAAAACTCAGTTGTCTCAATAAGTCCGTGTTTTGAGGTTAGCCAAAGCCATCGTGCAAAAGGTGCAATTGCCTCGCCATGGACAACGAAGAAGACACGAGCAAATTGATAAACCTCAAGGGCTCAGAGAACTGGATGTTTTGGAAATCTCAAACCCAGGTAAACCTACTATTCCTCGGAGCCTTGGGACACGTAGACGGGACAAATCCCCGTCCAACGACCCCCGCTCCAGGAGCAGAGCCTGAACTCCTGTCTACTCACCAAGCAGATTTACGAACCTGGGGTAGAAAAGAAGCAAAGGCTCAACGATTCATCGCCAACACCCTCACTCTGTCAACATTGCTTCATGTGTTGCATTGTGACACAGCTCAGGAGATGTGGGACACGCTGAGGGGACTCTTCGAGAATAAAGCAAAGACTAGCATTCCCATACTCCTACAACGGCGGTTCAAGAACGAGCAAGACCCGAGAGAATCTCTAACAATTGACACAGCCAGTGTTGAGGACCTCGCAGACAGACTGGAAGTACTGGGTAAGCCAATTTCAGACAATATGATAATTACAAAGATATAGAATTTGTTGCTGCAAATTACACAGTCTCCAAAACATCTTGGGCACAGAATTTGATCAAAGAACTGTCAAAGGGTAAAATCTCACGTCCTAACTTACGAGTAGACAATCAAAGCGCGATTCAGGGGATTAAGAATGGGGTTTTTCATTCAAAGGGAAAACATGTAGACATAAAATACAAATACATTTGTGAAAAATTCAGTAGAAAGAAATTCAATGTGGAATACGTCGAAAATGAGGACCTACAGGCAAATATTCCGTGCAAGTGCCTAAATATTAAAAAAAAAAGCCCAAGAAAAATTCTTTGTAATGAAACTAACGACAGATAATTTCCATTTCCATTAAAAAATCCGAAAAAGTTATTTCATGCTATCATTAGAATTAATGCGCCTATTTGATATCATGAATTATCGTGTGAAGTCCATGAATGAAAGATGACTTTGGGATTGGAGCGTGAAATTTTAATTCACATGATGACTCGATCGACAATGGTCATCGTGAGTAGTTGCCCATAGATGTGAATGATACAGTGGTAGATGAGAAACATGAGAAAAAAATGTGAAAGAAAGGAAGATGTGGAGATGCTGAAGAAGTAGCGGGGGCCATAGCGCAGCGTCATGCAGAGTAATGACGCCGTCCGGTGAGACGCCCTTCCTATCCGTCTTCTTTTTTCTCTCCGTTTCTATTTCTCACTCTCTTGTGAGCGTCTTTGTAACAAAAAATCACTCTTTTATCTCTCGGAGAGTAGTTTGGGCGCCGATCGAGCGGCTCCAGAGCTACCGGGACTCCTGTTTCCCATTAATTCGATGACTCCATTAATGCGATTGTGGAAAAACAACGGAAAATTCACGGCAATTGGGCCGTGGAATATTTATTATCGTAAACAAAACTCGGGTATTGGTGGCGGGGGCTCGTAAAGTGAGAAACGTGAGTGAGTTCATTTATTTATCGTTCTCAAATAAATGTCAGACCCAAATCGATAAAGGCGGACGTTAACGAGGTCGTCGAATCAGTCGGTTGTGGTACAATGGAGGGTAATAATACAACTTATAAATTTGAAAAGTGTTAATTTCTGGTTGGGGGCTACACCCAGGGCAGAATGGGAATGGGGAATTTATGCGGTTTCTTCTATTTTGGGACGTACTTCAAAGGGTTGAACTACAATGCTAAAATAATCGAGCTAAAGTTTATGGTGGACTTCTGGGAAATTTAAGGAAAACCTGAAACATTGCGAAATGTGATTTTCATAAGTTTAATTGTAAACATCATTTCGTAAACTTGTGCTTCAATTCTATCCGTACCGTATCAATCCCAACATGTCTTAGACAAAATAAAAAATCTTGCCAACATGATAAGGAATGCACCCTCAACCCCAAACCAAACGAATCAATTCAATTAATTGAGAACGTTTGAGAAAATTTAAAACATTATGAAATGTGATTTTCATAAATTTAATCGTGTCCATTTCTCAAACTTGTTCGGTAATTCCGTCCATACCCCAACATACCTTAACCAAAATTAAAAAACTTGCCCACATGATAATGAATGCACCCTCAACCCCAAACCAAACGAATCAATTCAATTTATTGAATTTATTGAGAACGTTTGAGAAAATTTAAAACATGATGAAATGTGATTTTCATAAATTTAATTGTGTCCATTTCTCAAACTTGTTCGGTAACTCCATCCATACCCCAACATACCTTAACCAAAATAAAAGAACTTGCCAACATGATAATGAATGCACCCTCAACCCCAAACCAAACGAATCAATTCAATTTATTGAATTTATTGAGAACGTTTGAGAAACTTTAAAACATTATGAAATGTGATTTTCATAAATTTAATCGTGTCCATTTCTCAAACTTGTTCGGTAACTCCTTCCATACCCCAACATACCTTAACCAAAATAAAAAAACTTGCCAACATGATAATGAATGCCCCCTGAAACCCAAACAAAACGAATCAATTCAAATTACTGAGGGAGGATGAGAAAATCTAAAACATTACGAAATGTGATTTTCATAAATTTAATCGTGTCCATTTCTCAAACTTGTTCGGTAACTCCATCCATACCCCAACATACCTTAACCAAAATAAAAAAACTTACCCACATGATAATGAATGCACCCTCAACCCCAAACCAAACGAAACAATTCAATTTATTGAATTTATTGAGAACGTTTTAGAAAATCTAAAACATTATGAAATGTGATTTTCATGAATTTAATTGTGTCCATTTCTCAAACTTGTTCGGTAATTCCATCCATACCCCAACATACCTTAACCAAAATAAAAAAACTTACCCACATGATAATGAATGCCCCCTGAAACCCAAACAAAACGAATCAATTCACTTTATTGAGAAAGTGTTCTTCGCTCGCAATTCCCGAAAAGGGGTGTCAGTTTCACTTTTGGCCTCCGGAAGGTGAATCCCCGGACTGAACAAACAACCCCCCACGGTCAGAGATGCAAGAGCAACACGGTAGGGTGCTAAATGAAATTAGCACGGCATTTAGTCAATTTAGTCAGGCCTCGTCTGGACCGATCCCTCCGAAGAGGGAGTTATAAATTATTTGAGAGTGACTCGGCAAGTGCGCGTCAAGCGCTCCAACAGGTGTAAACGCCTCACGACAATGTTAACTCCTTTATTTATTCCCCATACACACTCCGAGGTACATTAGAACGAAAATGTGATGTCACTAATGAATTGAGTTTTGAAATCCGTGAATGATTTTTATTTCTACTTTTATGGGCACTTTGGGAGTGGCGTTTTCGGGCTCAAGGGGATGAGCGGATGAGATGAACGGGTGAAAAAATATGTATGAGGAGTGGAGAGGCGTGAAGACGTGGCGCCTGGCGCCGGTGCCGATGTATAAAGGGGTCCACTGATTTTTGGGGGAAAAAGGTACGAAAGGGATTGCTGGGGGGACGACCGTGAAAACGGAATGATGGTCGAACGTTTGGGGGAGTCGGAGATGAGGATGAACCGAAAAATTTCTCATTTCTCTAGTTTAGAACGTGTCAGAGGCACTGGTTCGCCCGCCGAGGGGTTATGAGCGACTTTGAGCTACCTGTCTCGATATCCATGGATAATCGATGAGTGACAGATCTTGTCCAGAAATTTTAATATTTTTTCGGCGCTCTGGTAGGGGCAGCCGTTTTGATGGTGTTTTTGAAATGATTTTTATATGATACGTGCGTGTAACCGCATGGGTTTCAGTTGACTATAGTCATCTTTGATTACAATGGAAATGTTGATTTTCACATAAGACACTGGGAGAAATCCTGATTTTTAAACATTTCTTCTAATTGACTTTTCTGCAATTTTTTTTTCTACTTTAACAAAATAACACAGCAAATCGAGATCATAATTTTGATCGATTGCATTACATTAATTTAAAAAAATAAAATATATTGGAAATTTTGGTGATAAAGAGATCAATCTGATGTAATGAAAAAAGTTCACTGACCCGAAAGAAATCGGGTACAGGAAAAGATGGAAAAGGTGGGAACCGACAAATCCCCGAGGACCGGAAGAGCGATATTATAAATAAATATTCGAATCCCTTCACCCCGAGAAGGAGGTCGTTTCGAGTAGGGGGGTCCATTTGGATCGAGACACGTGAGTATCATCGGTGTCGTGCCTCGGAAGCAATTATAACCGAGCCAGGTCGAATCCTCGTTCCAGAGGTACCTGTCGGCTTGTTTTATAAACGAGACTAGGGCCACATCGGGCCAACTACAAAGAGATCCTGTATTCCCATTTCCCGCCGCGGTTCACTCTCCACCTCCTCTTCCTCGTGGTTTTTTTTTACGCTTCACTTTCTTCAAATTTTGGCGGGAAATGCCGGCAATTCCACGCGATGAATTTTCTGTGTGTAAATTGCGCGTAATTGCTGGCTTGGTTTGAACAAATTTGCCATTGATCATTGCAGTTGGATATATTTCACACACGCATGACGTTTTTATGTCCCCTCAGATGTTACGTTACAAATTATCCATAGGAGACGAAAAAATTATGAAATTAATTTTCATTTTCCGCTCAAGAATTATTTTTTCATTTAAGAAACGAAAAAAAAGAGAACCCGTTTTGCCCCGACCCTTGAATGCAAATTTTTTATTAATGTTTTATTATTAATTACTTGGAGTTAATTAATATTAATTAGGATTAATGTGTTGATTTTTTCGTGGAATTAAAATTATTACAGATGTTAGTAATTATTCATTTGGGACAGAAAAATAATAAAATTAATGTTCTTTTTTCAGTTCAAGAATTATTTTTTCGTTTCCAAAAAGATAAAATAGGAGACCCGTTTTACCCCAGTCGTTAAAAAACATGAGAATAGTGATTTCACAGAATGAAAATTGTTTTAAAATTAATTATTCCCTGAATTTCGTAGGGAAAAAATTTATAAAATTTCCGATTTCCTATCAACCATGGAATATTTATTCATTTATTATATTTATTTATTTTTATTTTCATTCTTTTATTTTGTATTTTTGCATGGAATAAATCAACTAAAATTCAATTCCCATCATTCTCCCCTGAAATTACGAATTCTCACCGAAGAAATTCCTTGAAATTTTCTCCAAAAATTTTCTCCAGTAAAAAATACAACATTATTCCCCCCAAAAAATGCAAAAATTCCTGACTTACAATTCCGCGAATCGTGATGTACCGATGAAATCCTCTTTTACCCCGAAAAAAAATTCTCGCATAGCATTCCGTGCAGCAGAATATCGCGTGATTCGCCAGTGGATCCTAATCCTAAGCGAATCAACCGTGAAAAAAGTTGTGGATGAGACAGAGAGCAAACAGAATATGAAAGGTGCGGACTGGAGGGAAACAGAGAAATCTGCGGGAGTGGAAGGAGCGAAGAAATCGGAGAAAAATTATTTCAAAAAACGGAGAAGAGGCTGGAGGTGCGGCGCAGTCCGAAATCCGGGACACGCGAGGTGCGCGGAAAAATTTCGAGATTTCCAGGGCCCCCTAAACCCCGACAATTAATAATCACCGGCGATCGCCAGCGTGATGACGAATCAATACGAATGAATTCACCTCTTCATTCCGCTGTTAATGCAGTTGACTGGAGTCAGAGGGTCTCAGCAGCCGGAGGATAGTCACCGAGAGGAGACAACGTGAGGATAGAAATGAGAATGAGAAGAGGGCAGAAGTCAGAAGAAGAGAAAGACGAGAAACTGGCGCCGCACGCGGCAGCCTCAAAGGGATCCTCCACACGCCCATCTGTCTCCGCTCCGCCCCCATGCCCGCACACCGTATATACATCATGCAGGATCCCGAGTGGCGAATGAGAGAGATGCGTGGATGAGGAGAGAGAGATTACCAATAGTCTGACCACATACGGGAGTTTATCCAGTGTTGAATACTGGGAGAAAACCCCCCCAGGTGACGAACACTAACCCTCGGGGTGTATGTACTTCAATGTCATGTCATTTCGTGTGCAGATACTCGTAAAATACGATTGAAAAGTGAAATGTTATGGTTGCTACGGAGTTTTTGAATGGCTTGTTTTCAGTGCCAGGGGGAAAATTGAGGTTTTCGTCGTCGTATTTACGTGAAAAGGGCACTTTTCGTCACTTGTGCGTAAAGTTAAATTTTATGCGTGCGAAAAGTGGGAAAATAGGGGGCGACACTCGTGAGAAAAATGCTCTTTGAGCATTGAATGCGTAGCTCTCGCCGAAGGCGAGTGCTGCGCACCTGACACGGGTCAGAAACAATTTTACGCACTCGTATCGAAATATACTATTTGGACACTGTTGCCAAATTTTTGGCGGTGCGTTTTTATTAATATAATATATAATAATATATATTAATATAATATATATTAATATATATAATTTTACTGAAATTCAAAGAATTTCGTCATTGTCAAATATTTTATTTTTATTGCCAGGGGAGAAAATGAGATTATTTTTTAATACCTCCGTAAAAAATTCACTCTTTGACACTATTTCACAAATTTTTAGCTGAAATTTCTAATACATTTTTATTTTAAATTTTTATCATATTAGAATTCCACTGAACTTAAAAACTCGACATTAAAAATTCAAAATTCAAAATTTTACAGAAAAATCGATAGAAACTTCAGAAAAAAAATTCAATTCTCGATTTTAAATAAATGAAAAATTCTGCATAATTTGGTCCTGAATATTTATGTTTTGATTGAAAATTGAAGTAACATGAGGAATTCTTTCCTTTCCGCAGCTCAAAAATTTCGCATTTCCAGTGAAATCCTCAATTTGAGGATTTTTCCCCGAAATAGAACTCAGGATCATTCTCAAAAAATGTGCAGAAAGTAAAGCTTTACTCCCTCACACCACAACTGTCTTTTTTGGCTCGTCTGTCAACTCCAATTGACATTATTCCGCTACAAACGCCACTACCAGACCTAAACTCTGTTGTGACACTTTCTGAATAACTTGAGCCACACGCAGCACTAAGAATATACGATACTTCGGTGAAGAGTAAATAAAGTGGACTAGAACGACACCCGAGCCGCCAGCAACAACTACGATAAAAACCCTCCAACTTCAAACTAGAGCACACCGCGGCTTGTACTATCATTATTTGATGATTACACCTGTCCCTGCATTAGCCGCATGCTATAAGCTCTTCCCGTATTCTCTGTGATGATGTCTACTTTGAGTTGATTATCAATATCCACCTTCGTCGTTTCAAGCTGTGGGTTATAACGAGAGAGTATAAGAATTTTAAAATATCGAGCGAATCTCTGCTATCGGTCGCGACCCCTTGTTGAGGGCCTTGTTTCGAGTGGTCTCGCATTAGATCCGATCAATTAGCCCCTCATGTAGGGGTTTTCAATTGAAAACCCGAGTTGAAAACCCGAGTTTGTAGCAGCGCTGTCAGACAAGATATGAATGTTTTTTTGGGCTCAAATGAAAGAGCGGGTCGAGAAATGACGTGCTAGAGCCTCTAAACATGACAAATGTCTCGAAAGATGATATCTGTTTTGAATATCTCGAAATCTAAGAGAGATAGCAAAAATTTTCCTATAACCTTTTTAGTAGCGCTCCATTCGCTCTACAAAAAAGGTTATCATAAAAATTTCGCTATCTCCCTTGCATTCGGAAATATTTCTGGAAAACTCAACCAAAGACTAAATTGACTTAAACCGTTTGGCCACTTCGCTACTGATTTAAATCCGACGCAAATACTGGGGGAAGTCATGAAGTCATGAAGTGCTCACGTCATGAAGAGGACTAATTTAATTAAATAACACGTTAATATGATCTGATTTAAAAAAATGTTGAACAGGAAAAAATCTCACATTGAAATACTTGAGCTGAAATTAAAAAGACTATATTATTTCTCGTCAATGGGCATTAGCAAGTGCCAAACTCTTTCATTCTTCAACTCAGTGGATGTAATTAATCGATTTTTAAGTGGCCAAATGCCGCTGTTAGACGGGACTCTTTTGTTGACACGAGGGAATGAAGTGGAAATTTAATTTCTTGCGTTGTCATTATGATTTTACTATTTTTTACGGGTACTGGAGGCGTGCAGGGAGTGAGGGAGGCTGGTGGTCGAAGAGTCATGGTGAAGTCTGCCTAAATCCGACGAAAGGCGGGGGAACAGGTGGGTTTCTATTCATTGAAATTCACTTGCGACGATTGAGAGGTTTTTTTCTCATCTAATATTAATTTCGACATTATTCCAGACGCGATTTGGTTTCGACACAGAAAAAACGAATGTCTTTCACACATCTTTTGTGGACATTTTTCAGACACTGAAAAACGTTTGAATAAAATAAGAATTTGTCTGAATTTCAAACATGAATCAAGATGTTCAGACATCTGTTTAAGGACGCCCGAGACTAATTTAATTGAATAACGCGTTAAGGCGATCTCATGTTAAAATCCGTTGCAATATTTTATAACTAAAATTAAAAATATTATTGTTGATTCAACAACAATGACTCTTCCCCCAAAATCATTAAGGAAAAAAGAAATTTACGAAGTTCCGGAGTTCCGCTCCTTCGTTTTCTCATAATTGATCAATCTTTTGTCTTATAAAACTCCAAACGAACGCACCGAAGGAATCGAATGAACTCTCTGCGAAATGCTCGCCCCAGTGCTCCGGAGGCACCTTCCTCACGGCTCACTTAACCCACCCGTTTCTCGAAAACCCTCGCTCCTTAGCTGTTTGACTAATGAACCACCAGAGGCTGTGGGGCTGTATGCCTGCAAAAAGAAGATTACCTTCTCTCCGGCGGTGACTCCCGTGTGGAAAGGGTCAACCCCATGCGGAAGATGGATGTCAAGCGCTGAGTGAACCTGGCGCCCTGCGCTAAACCTTGAAAAAGTCTCATTAACCGAAAAAAATCAATACTGTTATTTTCAGATCATTTGACAACTTCGATGGTCAAAATTTTTGGTTAAATTAAAAATTTTTCTATTATTTTTGCTATTTTATTATCATTTTTTTAAATAACAAAATTTATAAAATTGAAATTACTATTTTAGGGCAGTTATTTCGTGACAGTTCGGAAAAATTTTAGAAAATTGAGGGGACAATTGAGAATTTATCTTTTAGTTCCGAATATTCGTGTTCAATTAAAAATTAAAAATTCAAGTTGTGATACTTCAGTCGTAGTTTAATTAACAACTTACGAGATTGTTAGTGAAAATGAGAATGATAATCATGATGAAGATATGTGATGACAGCTATGGGACTGTTACATAAACTGTTATTTATTAACAAATATAAATAACTCTGAAAAAAAAATTGAATTAAAAAAAAACAAAATACTAAATGAAAACAAATTTATAATAATGTAAAAAACTCCTAAATCCATTCGTAATAATTATATTCCATTTTCAAATAATAATAAATTCCTTCTAATCTAATCTAGAATTCGTCCTTGAAGCCGCTGCAGCCCCCTCAGCCGCCAGTGAAACCTCTTCCCCAGGAGGCCATCACCCTATTACCCCCAAATCCCCAAAAAACTGTTCACCCAACGCCCCCTCCCCATAACCCTAATTGATTGAAGCTGCGCCGAGTCGTTACCCCCCGATTTCATCGGAAAAACCATAACCTGAAAATTTTTTCTCATCTCCATTAAACACTTCCGTCGCTTGATTGATTGGCCGGTAACTAATGAGCCCCATCCAGAGCACATAACACGACGAGGGGGCGACGGGGGGGCCCCCTATCCCGCGCTAATTGCCCTTGGAGTAATATTCACCGGCAAAAAGAGCCAGGTAAAACACACAACTGGGCTGACCCCTTAGCGACTCCCCCCTCCATCGCCGGAGATCACAAAGACGAGCGGACCGCTTCCTGGCCACGACCTTCCCTTCGACCTTTCCGCGGAGGCTCTCCTCTCCTCTCCTCTTCACCCCCCCTCTCCGCCCCCTCTCTATCGCTCAGCTAATTCGCGCCTTTTCTCTCCATCTCGGAGGTTATGCGCAGAAAACTTTTTTTTAAGCACCAAAAAGGTTTACAAATATAAAATGCACCAAATAAAACATCAACCCAATAGAGAAATACAATATGTCATTAAAGCAGCTCTACCCTTCGGCCGGACCGATGTATTTCACAAATGTATTTGACATATTTAGCAAACGTATTTCACATTTTGCGAAATATTTTAGGGTAAAATATTCAACAAAATGCGTAGGTGAGGCATAATCTCATAGATTGATGCGATAACTCAAAGAAAAATTTGCAAATCGATTCTACAATGAATTTTCGTGTCGTTTTTTTCAAATTTAAAACAGAAAAATTTCCACCAACCGGGATTTTTTAATTTTTCAAAAATATTGTTATCATAAAAATATGAAAAATTCAGACACTTCTTTTCCCCCAAAAAAATCCGAATTATCTTATTACAATCAAATATACACTTCATATATATATATATATCAATATAAAATTCAGCAATTCAAACTAATTAACATTTTCGTAACTTTCGCCGAATCGTATTTTCAGCATTTCTATGAAATAAAAAGTGGAGCGTGTTAATAAAATTCGTATAGAACCCTTTGCGATTCCCCTTGGGCTTCTTTACAACGTCTGAAGGGAAACGCAACGTGTAGTTTTACATGGATCCGGCAATAAACGACGCCGCGGGCTCATAAGCTCGCCCAGTAGAAAAAAAAAAAGAGAGGATCGAGTCCACGAGAGTTGGGGCGAAAACGAGATCGCGAGGGACTCGCGTCGAAAACAGACAGTGTGAGGGATGTGTGGTGCCATTAGTAGCCGCGAGGTACGGTGAGGATTTCGGAGAGGGCCAAGAACTCCTAGAAATCCACCTACCCCCTTGGGCACTGGCGTTGGTTGACCAACCGAGGGGCCAATTACGCCTGTGAAAATAGGCCCGAACGGCAGATTAGCTGATGCTAGTATAGTCAGAAATTCTCCGGGCATTACCATTGCAGATGATGGGGAAAAAATCTGGTTGGTGTTGCCAAAACACGTTGACAGCATTTATCAATTCTTCGTGAAATCCTTATTTTTTGGAGGATTTGGTGGAGAATATTTTAGCTGTTTTTGATAGTAAATTTGCATTATGCTTTTGAATCGATATTTTGCACTCCAATTAATCATTCCAGATTATGTGATAAAAATTATTCACTAAATGAGAATTATTCAAATGTAAGTTTCGGATTTCTTGTGTTATGTGAATTTATTATGATGCAAAATGTCAGAATATGTCACTTTTCTTTAATTCTTCGCTAATAAATCGATGGAATTAATTTTTTTCCCTAATGTAGGTATTGTTGAGTCTTATCAATCGACATTAATTAAAATTTAATCCGTATATTATATTTTGGAATTTTTGAATTTGTTTCAAAATCGTTGTTCTAATTTTTTGAATAATTTTCAAAAATTTTGCATTTTATTCAATAATAAATTCCCTGATTTGATTTTTATGATGATTTTTGGAAATTCAGAATTTTTCGATTTATAAAAGAATTTTAGAAATTATTCTCATAGCATTCAACAGTTTCTTGATTTTCCATATTTTGGAAAATTTAATTCCACCGATTACTTGAATAAAAAAACAAAGATTAAAATTGATTCAGCAATCATTAAAACCTACTTCAACTTCACTTTCATCAAATATTAAACTAAATTAAAAATACAACACAAATGATTAAAGAAGAAATATAATTGAAATTAGTAAAATGATACTAAACAATATTTACAAGCATATTGCTAATTTATTACCAAAAAACTATACTACATTAGTATAAAAGCAATTTCCCGCGGGATTTTCAATCTAGATTTTCAATCCATCATTTATTTCTAAAATGTACGAAAGTCTGAAATGTAATACATTTGAAATTAAAATGAAGAGAAGGAAGCCTCTCTCACTTAAATGATGTCCTGTCCACTAAAATAAGAAAGACAACCCGTTTAGCCCCATTAGCTTCCAGGATTGCATTTCACAGAACAATGCATTTTTCATTTGACATGACACTCTCAGAAACGTACGTACACCCCATGCGACTGTGGATACTCTTCCCGCCAAAAAAATGGCAAAACCAAAAAAAAAAAAAACAGAAATGTACTTCCAACCGCTTACGGAGGTTGGCGTGACAGCCTTCGGCATGGTGGGGCAGATGCATAGCAGCGCGGGTTGACATCGCACGCTGCGGGCTAGCGTGGGTCGTGGGTTTCGCTCCTTCGGGTCTCTCTCTTTTCAAAGCAATACGTCCCTGCCGCACACGAACCCCGTTTGGACGCTCACGCACGTCCGTTTCGTGGCTCACGGCACGCACATTTCCAGGCAATAGCGCATATAGACGAAAAAAATGAGAGACAACCGACGAAAAAAAAAATACGCTAAATAATGACAAAGGAAACATAACACTTTTCCTTCAGACGTTGGCACTCGGCTGTGGGACCAGCAGAATATGACTCGCGCTGCAGACAATTCCACGAATAAGTTGCAGGTTGAGTTGACTGAGCGAAAACTTTTTCCCAGAAATGAATATGTCGGGGGTATTTTTGACGAATTGATTTCGGAAAATAGAGTGGCTTTCGGATTTGGGGAAAAATAGACATGAAGTTTCAAGTTTTACGTAGAATTCACGGACATTCAGGAGTTTTTCAGGGAAACATGAATATTCAGAAACAAAATAAGATGAATTTTTAATTTTTCCTTGAATTTCCCTGATTTTTCTGAATTTTCACGGAATAATTGAACTGAAAAATCAAGTATTTTATTGATTTCTAGATCATTTGAACGGAAAATCAATGGAATATTTGATTTTTCAATGACAAGATTTCCTGCAATTTCAGTGGAACTTGAACGCGATAAAAATTTCCGGAATAAGGCACGGAAAATTCAGACGAAAATTTTTAACAGTGGATTCGCGGTGGGTAATTAAATTAACAATTGTTGACAAATATTTTCTCATATTTTTTCATTTCTCACAAATCCGTAATTTTTGGAAATAAACCAAATGAAAAATTCCAATGTTTTTTAATTATATGCAATAGATGATGACATTCCATTTGTTTATTAAAAAAAACATTCTCGGAATCTCAAAACCCATTATTTTCACGATGCAACTAAATAACTGGCCATATTCTGGGTCCAATAAATTCAAGCAATCATTACTGGCTAAAAAATTCACCGACCGAGGCCTGGAATACACCCCACGATTGTCTGTGACATCAATAAATAATCCACAACCACGACAATGGAAAAACACCCGAGGATTTTTCAGCTGCCCAAAAACTCATTCTTAAGATATCTTTATATCTTGACTCTTAAAAAAAGGTATTACTTATCATAATAAATATTTTTTACATTTTTTAAATGCATAAATAAATTAAGAAATAATAATGGTCATAATGAATAATACTTTTTTTTCTGACAAAAAAATCGTGAACAAGAAATTTTTATGCATGTGTTTGTCGAAGAAGATTCAAATTTTTTTTAGAAAATGTGCGAATGTCTAGACAATCCATGAATTTACTCAAATTTTCTGTGAAACCGGAAGATTTTCTTGAATTTTCTAAAAAGCCGGAGAATTTTTCCGTATTTCGTCGAATTTTCTAAAAAAAACCTAGAAATTTCTAGAAATCCGACAGATAGCGCTGGCCATTAGTGCCAACTCCGCGAATAACCCCGAACATAAAATAAAATTCCACATAAAAAAAACTCCATTCGGAAATAAAAAAAAAATTCAAAAATGTCTGACTTCCAATGAAAAAAATTTTGCGCCGATGCAATGAAGAACAATTTCACTCAGAATAAAACCCAATGTGCCATTCTCATGAACCACCTCAAGATCCTCGACTATAGCCAGCGCGATCTCACCCACACGGAGAGAAATATTCAATAAAAATTACGTATCTTTTCCGTAATTCCGGAGCGAAATGTGGTTGTACGAATTTTTACGGACCTATCACGGAATTTTTCCGGGGCGTTCCGTAATTTTCATCTGAATCTCCTGTGAAAAATTACGATATTGTCACTTAAATTTTCTGATTTTAAATTTTCAAATTCCGTAATCGGTGAGTGAATTGTGAGTTCCGTAATTTTCATCTGAATCTCCTGTGAAAAATTCCAATACTGTCACTTAAATTTTCTGATTTTAAATTTTCTAATTCCGTAATCGGTGAGTGAATTGTGAGTTCCGTAATTTTTACTGAAGATTTCTCTCGGCGCAGTAATGATCAGCACCAGTCATTTTGGCCATCGGAGGCAGACTGAAGCGTTGTCACAGACCTCCTCCCTGGCCCTGGCGTTTATACGACGACATGGAATAGTAATGAGGGCCAGAGATACAAGGCGTGCCTTCCCCCGCGCCGGGAACCCACTGGCGAGGACGACGATGCGTCGTCACGCGAGAACGCAACCAGCTGACGTTCTCGTCGGGTCCCTCTTTTGTCCGTGGCCGACAGTCTAGTGCTCGTATGCCATTGCAGTCTATCCATACCCCGGTGTGCGGTGTAACGCACACAGCCGAAGCCCTCTCTCTCTCTCTCTCTCTCTCTCTCATCCGAATAGAATAGGTTTTTTCACAGCCCGATGTTCATGCGTCCACTCGGGAGTTGATAAAATAAAAAGAGGGACGGGACGTCGCGAGAGGATCGAGCGCGAGGGGTGACACCATGGGGGTTTTATATCACCCTGGAACTCCAGGCTGCGGCCAGCGAGAGATCTATTTGTGACACCGATGACTCGATAAGGGGCGCAATTGAGGGATAGAGGTAAATGCGGGGGTCATTAATCATTCGAGGTCTCAAGTACCAGAGCTGGGGAACTATGCGCCGGGAGTTGTGGATTGTTTTTTTCCGAGGTATCTTGTATCACCTCTGGAAATTATATACCCGCATGGGGTCTAGTGGGGAAAATTGTTGGTGATTTTTTTACGGGGATGTAATGAATATTATAATTCTAGGGGGAAGGGGAATTTCGTAATGAAAATTATTCGTCGGGAATTTTTGGAAGCCTTCAAATTTCTGCTACCCAAAAATCCGAATTCAATAAAATGATATGAAACGATGAATTATATACAATAAAATCAGATGATAATTTATTATCAAAAAAGCTCTACTATATTAATATAAACGCAATTTCCCACTAATTTTTTTCTTCGACGAGTCCTTCATTTTATTTCATATATATTGCAACAAAGAATAAATCAACTGATGGGCATTTTCTTGACTCCTCGTTTCGTCGATGATTAATTTCCATCCATTTCCCCTCCCTTTCCGTTTCCCCGACGTCTCAGTACATCTCGGCACATCAAGAAGTCCGAGATACAATTAACTTTCGTCAGACCCCGCAGAGGTACCCCGTCAGGTACTTCTCCTTTTTTAGGACGCGAGAGACAGGGAAAGCCGGAAAGACGCTGAAAATTAGGGACAGGAGTGAGGTCGTGTGCTCGGCAACATCCGCCGGTCTTTCGTGGTCTTTCATCCGACCCACAAAAAAATATAAAAGGGACAACCCCGGAGCTCTCGCACAGGGGCTGCTCTCTGCCACACCCTTTAGTGTGCACATCCTTCCGCCCACCCTGGTGCCATGTCACTTTTTTGACGTCTACCTATCCTCGAGAATCGTCTTGTCTCGGCGGGTGCGTTACAGATACACCTTTTGTCTAGAATTTCTGAAACAGGTTGGCTTTTTAGCATTAGTTTCAGGCAGTCAACTGTCGTTGGAGAAGTCGAGTCGGGACGATTTTCCCCCCTCGCTCGCGATAATTGTCGCTTTCCTTCTTTGCTTCGCTCCGGAGAACAGGGGGTGAACGCCGCGATGACTTGGGGGACGGAGAGGTCAAATTGCTGAACAATTTTTTTACATCCGTATTGATCCGGTGAATTTGTAATGGGGATGGACATGAGCCTGGAGTCGTTTCAATGGAAATGTTTTTTGTGGGATCGTTAACATGTCTAATTATCAACTTTCTAGATGATAAAGTATTTATTTGGGTTGAGAAACCTTTTGTTTACATTAAGATTTACTTGAGAGAAATTAACAAATTTAGTAGAATGAAATTTAATGGCTTTTACAAAACTTCAATTCTTGGCAGGAAAAAATATAATTTGTTTTACGACAATAATTTGGTCTGGGAGAATTCCATAGGTTTATATCATGGAAAGAATACATTGACGAGGAGAGAATATTTTTTTCATAAAAAAATTGTCCCCTCGAAATTATTTAATTTTGTTGATGACAGTTTTCGGAAAGAAATTGTTGTTTTCTCTTGGAATTGTCGTTTGATCGATGAAAAGTATAAGTGTTTATTGAGCAAAGATATACACTAGAATTAATTTATTTACCCGAAAGACAAATGTCTCACGAGAACAATTACTACTACGAAATTTATCATGTTTTGGTGGAACCTTTTTTTTGTCTGCATATTTATTTGGTTTAAGTAGACCCGCGAATAAAAATGAAGTTCTAATTTCAATAGTATTTGAATAGATATTTTTTAAAATGTAAATACAGTTTATTTATTTCGAATAAACCATGTCTCCAGGAAAAATCCTAAAATTAATAACTTATAATTTGTAAATTTAAAAATCCAGTACCAAATTACGCAAAATTTTCAATCAACTGAAAACCTGAGAAATTATTTATCCGAATTCTCTTCATTTCTATTGATCATCTCATATTATCTCATATTATTTGATATCAAATAATGAAATTTAACGAAGAAATTCCTTGGAATTTTCATAGAAACACTTCAAACATTTCAAATTTATCAACCTCTCTGTTTTCAAACTCGCCATAAAAATGTGTGTCTGCGTAACCATTCAACGTTTCCCCTCGGAGGGTGGTGCCACCCCGAATCCCCAAACAAAACCCTTCACTCTCACTCTCCCGACCCCTCACTTCCCGGAATTCCCATTTCCAGACATCGAAAAAAGTGACACCCCCCGGGCGATGTATCGTCGCAAGATCCCGCCGTGATCCGCAAAAAGGTGGCGCTGATGCTAAATATAGGAAACCATTGCCGCCTCGGGTAGGCACACGGCAATATGCCGAGAGAACGCGGTCAAACGGATTGTTTGCGGGCGACGCCCACCCATATTCGCCCTGGCTTTTACAACCCAAGCAGTAAAGTACTAAAATTATGATCCATGCGCTTGTCACTGCTCCAGGCAACGCGAGTACTCGAGGCCAGTCGCCATGCAGCCCTCCCCCTTCCCCTCCCCTCCTCCTAACATCCAAAAAACGTCGGCCGAAAGTCAAACAGAGCAGCGAAACGCGAAATCCAAGGGGACAGCCAGTCCCTAAAATCGATTGAATTAAAGTGTCACTGAAAGGGTGGTCCTATCAGCTTTAGGACCAACTCCTCTTTGATTCTGAAGTAGACGTGTTCAACCAATTTCCCTCACTTCAACCCGCGGCTTAATTGAACGAGGCATTTTATTTAACACAGTCCCCCGCACTCTGGATACCAGCTATTTACCTCAATTACGTAATTTCACTGTATACAAAACGACCACACGAAAGAGAGAGGCCACGTATTATTCCAAGAATGGGGCATATACCACTCTCTAAACCCAGTGGTTGATCACTGTGGTATGTGTTGGCTTGCTTGATGACACGTGTTTGTGCACATTCAGTTTAGTATGTAATTAGCTGTGTAATTTTGCTGTATGGGCAGAGTCACCCCATTGGCCTAGTCCCAATATACCCCCATGAGCGTTGATGACACTGGAGACCTCGGTTTTCGCATCTAACGGAAGAACAAAACTCATCTTCGTGATGAAACTGTCCTTTCTTGTGGCCAGATAATTCCAAATTGCGACAGCAGCTCGAAGCGTCATTATCTCTCCTACATTTTACGTTCAGTTGACTGTCATGAATGGCGTGAAAGCGTCGAAGGGACTTTCTCCCCTACCTGTGTTGGACCTCAGAGGAGAGTTCCATCGGTGAGATCAAGCCTCAAAACTAAGGACAAGCGGAAAGAGTCTTCCCTTTCTTGATCCGTTGGTCCGATCGGTTCTGTTGTCGCTTTCGAGAAGGTTTGCTTGATGGCACCTGTTCGTGCACACGCAGCTTGGTATGTAATTAGCTGCGTAATTTTGCTGTATGGACAGAGTCACCCCATTGGCCTAGTCCCAATATACCCCCATGAGCGTTGATGACACTGGAGACCTCGGTTTTCGCATCTAACGGAAGAACAAAACTCATCTTCGTGATGAAACTGTCCTTTCTTGTGGCCAGATAATTCCAAATTGCGACAACAGCTCGAAGCGTCATTATCTCTCCTACATTTTACGTTCAGTTGACTGTCATGAATGGCGTGAAAGCGTCGAAGGGACTTTCTCCCCTACCTGTGTTGGACCTCAGAGGAGAGTTTCATCGGTGAGATCAAGCCTCAAAACTAAGGACAAGCGGAAAGAGTCTTCCCTTTCTGGATCCGTTGGTCCGATCGTTTCTGTTGTCACTTTGTAGAAGGATGCGTGAGTACGGCCCGGGGGTAATGCGGGTCTTCAGTCGTCACTTCCGGTTCTCACGGGAGGCGCAGGAGAGAGGAACGTTATGTAGAAAAACGACAAGACAATGTTTCGTGGTTTGTTATATGACTTGTGAAACAGAAGGATCGACAAGTGTGACGGCCTCTCTGTTAACACTGGCTGGAGAGATCAACGGTGAGTGTAAATTGCCCGCCGGCACTTGATGAGCATCAGATAAGACTAACAGTCAACAAGTTGTTACTTTCCCCAACTATCAGAAGACTTGTTACTAATTGCCAGGGCTGCCTCTGTCAATACAGCGATTTCCATATCCCTTGGCGTTGCTGAAGGAACCGGGGATCCTGAAGTGTCAAGGTCGACACTCGAGGGACACCCGTCCCTCCGACCAACATCCATCAAAATTGCTTGTCCTAATGGTAATAGCCACCTTGAACAGGTATGCCACTCGACAAGTGTTTGTGTACCCTCGGCAAGGTGATATGCAGATTCCGGACTGATGGCACCTGAGAGGAAACCGGGCAGAGTCACAGGCTGCTCCATATAATACAAAGCAAAATCAGTAATCCTCGCGGATCTGGGTAAACAAGGCATAAGCACAGGATTCAGAGTTGGACTTGCCGGTGGGCGTGGCGAGACCATACTTCTCAAATTCGGATCTCACACGTCTCCCCACTTCACTCATCCCACCCCACCTGTAAAAATACATGACCTCATTGGTCATGATCGCGTCTAATTCATTCAACATTCGTCCACTGGAGCCAACGCTGAAGCTGTTTCCTCCCGTATCAGCATCCAGATGTCTTTAGAAAAAAATGTCCCGATAAATTCCAGTGATTCCGGGGGCTGTAACCACAGACTAGTTTACCAAGCTTCCGGAATCAGTTTAGCAGCATGAAAAAGCTCGCTTCCTCGATAACACACGTGGAAGCACCAGAAAAAGGCGCAGGATGGAGCTTAGAAAAAAAATCTCCCACCAGTTGGATTTTCACGTATGGGAGATACTCCGGCTACCACAGGAGATACGACCCCCGGCGATGAGGATGTCGTGTGACGATCGTTGCTGGGATTCAGGTAAGGCGAGAACAGCTTCTCCACTTGTCCCTCTGGGTATAGCAGTGGGCGGAGACGGATCGCGATCAACGCCTGCTGGATACCATAATGGCCTCCGAGGATCCAATTGTTCGGTCGGACGTCATGGCGCCCCGGGTGGGGAGAGCCAGCGCGGACCAATCGGGCGCGAGCGCTGCGGCGCAGTGGGCGGAGTCGACGGTGGCGGTACGCAGCGGACACCAGGTGAACCGGATGAACGAGCTCGGGGAGAGGCTCAGGCTTCATTATGTATCATTATACCGGTCCGCGCCGCGCGGTGTGCACTGCAGTTACTGGCAAAGACGCGCGTGTGTGGTTCCCCTTGTTTTCAGCCTTACCTTCTAAACGCTACGACGTGCTCAAGCGAAAAATCGTGAACGTGACGCTTATATTCGATTCTTGTTGCTCCCTCTGATTCCTCAACAACATACGTGACGGTCTAATACTGGTGGATATCGTTGTTTTTTTTTCTTTATCTTGATTTTTTTGTTCTGTTGGTTATTTTTCTTTTTTGAAAAAAAAAAAAAAACGGGTGAAAAAAAGCTCAGTGATAAGTTTGGTGCCGAGAATCTTGGATATATCAATCGTGGAACTCCAGTGAACCGAGACAAGTTGATCGGTTTGGCGGATTGTTCTCCTGGTGGATTCACTGGAGTAAGTCAGGAGACAGTTGAGGTGTCAATAGTGCCTGAACACTGACGGATTACTTGGATTGATGTTGATAATTGGGCAGTGATTTGTCCAGAGTGTCATCTTGGTGAAAATTGGAGGGATTATCGGGTTTAGGGTTGAAAGTGAATTCGGTGATTCACGCGGCTGTTTGCCGACGGCAATTATCGCAAATGGCTGGTACGTGAATGCTAGTTATACACCGTGGATACCTCTGATGACCCTTCAATCTAGCACTTGTGATAATCACTATTGATTATTTTTGGATTCTCTTTTGGTGAATACCAACATTCGCCCCTGGCGCTTCAAGAAGTGAATACTGTGATTAAAATTATTATTTTTAATCGATTAATTGCACTGTGATAACGACTCATCGAGAACATGTGGAGATCACCAGTTATCCGCGAAGCTCCAACTGACATCCGGACGATAGCGAGCTGACGCAGGGCGTTCGGACAATTGTTCATCGAATTGATAATCAAAGCTTGAAATTAGGATTAATCGCGTGTGAAGGAGTGGACTTGAGGCATCCGTCGGGTGTTGATGTGTGTGACAAGTGTCCAGTGACATGACAGCCGTGTCCCCAAGGAATAACACCATAAATCAAAGCATCGGCATCGATTCGTGTCAGTGATTTATCGAAAACCAATCGGTGACAGATGCCCAAGAGGACCAGTTGGACCAGCGGTGATACGAAAATTTCCCAAATAATCTAGTTATTTTAAACCCTTCGAGAAGACCGCCGACGCGCAAGCTCGGCAGGCCCCAAGATTCGGGCTCCGTGCGGCTTCAGGGTCGCCGCGACGTCGGCAAGTGCCGTCTACGGCGTCGACGTCGCTACTAAGGTGGAACGTCCGGGCAGCACGACGACGCTCAATTTCACGGATCTGGGGAGCCCATTCGGGGCGGGCGACCCCTGTCCGTCGAGTACCCCGACCCCCAACAGCATGTCGGGCGGTGGTGGACCAACATCTGGTGGTGGTGGTACAACCACCGGTGCTGGGGCTAATTCCGATATGGAGCAGCATTTACACCACGGAATTGGCTCAGTCACACCAGGACCACCTGGTAACGGGGGTGACAGTGCGTCTAGTACACCAGTATCGCAGTCTGGTAAAAGTGCATTCATCGAATTGCAGCACAATAATCTTTACAATCCAGCGAGTTTGAGGGGTGGCTACCCTGGTGGACACAATGTGTCGGGTGGCCATCAGTTCTCCCATCAAGTTGGCTCACTCAGTCATCAGGGTAGTGGTCCGGGTAGTGGTAATCAGCAGCATGCCGATGCTGGCTTTCCAAGCCCAAGATCGGCGCTTGCGGGCTATCCCTTTGCACCCATGCACCAGCATAATTATGGATATCATCTTGGTTCATATGCACCACAGTGTCCCTCACCGCCCAAGGACGGTGAGTACCCCAACTGTATGTATTCGCAGACATTTTTTCATACCTTATGTAGTTTTTAAATTCTCAAATTTTTAATGATACAACTAAATTAATAAGTTGCACGAAAAAAAAATTACTTGATTCAAGTATACTTAATACTTGATTCAAGTATTTTTTTCCGTGTGGGACAACTGAAGACGCTTTCCTTCCGTCAACGTGCGTCAATATAAAGAATAGTACATAATTGAGTCAAGTATACTTTATGCTTGAATCAAGAATAATATATACTTGAATCAAGTATTTTTATTCCGTGTGGGACAACTGAAGATGCTGTCCTTCCGTCAACGTGCGTCAATATCAAGAATAATATATAATTGAATCAAGTATACTTAATACTTGAATCAAGTACAATATATTTAAATAAAGCATAAAATATACTTGATTCACGTTTTTTTTCCGTGTGGGAGAATTGAAGCCGCTGTTGACCTTCCGTCAACGTGCGTCAATATCAAGAATAAAATATAATTGAATCAAGTATACTTTATACTTGAATCAAGTACAATATATTTAAATAAAGCATAAAATATACTTGATTCACGTTTTTTTTCCGTGTGGGAGAATTGAAGCCGCTGTTGACCTTCCGTCAACGTGCGTCAATATCAAGAATAAGTCAATATTAAGTATACTTGAATCAAGTATACTTAATACTTGAATCAAGTACAATATATTTAAATAAAGCATAATATACTTGATTCACGTTTTTTTTCCGTGTGGGACAATTGAAGCCGCTGATGACCTTCCGTCATCGTGCGTCAATATCAAGAATAATATATAATTGAATCAAGTATACTTTATACTTGAATCAAGTACAATATATTTAAATAAAGCATAATATACTTGATTCACGTTTTTTTCCGTGTGGGACAATTGAAGCCGCTGATGACCTTCCGTCAACGTGCGTCAATATCAAGAATACTATATAATTGAATCAAGTATATTATGCTTTATTTAAATATATTGTACTTGATTCAAGTATTTTTTTCCGTGTGGGAGAATTGAAGCCGCTGTTGACCTTCCGTCAACGTGCGTCAATATCAAGAATAATATATAATTGAATCAAGTATATTTTATACTTGAATCAAGAATAATATATACTTGAATCAAGTACAATATACTTAAATCAAGCATAAAATATACTTGAATCAATTTTTTTTTCCGTGTGGGACAACTGAAGACGCTGTCCTTCCGTCAACTTGCAAACACCAATCTCAAGTTCCAAAACCAATAAGTTGTGCATAAACAAGAATAATGCTCTTCCATTAAAAAAATTACCTCTCAAAGTTCGATTTGTTCGATATGTTGATAGTTTGTTTACTTACTCCTCCGTCTATGCCCGTACTTGACTATTCCCGGAGGGGACGACGGCATTGCATTTCACAAATGCCTCGCGAATTCAATAAAAACGGATGATCTAATCAATAACTAAACAGCCGATTGAAACGTTATCCACATCTGTCGTTTCGTCTTTCAACTTCACTATCATAACATTCGAGCGCGGTGCGTGCACAAGCTCACCCTGCAACGTCTCCTCTCACGGTGCATGCTCGCAAACTTCAACGAGGGTGTGTTACATGTGAAACAAGGGTCGTGCAATTGTTTTTTCCATTTATTTTCTACTTTACTAGAAACGAGGCGGGGGACGCACTATCGGCGCCGGAGCGTCTGCCGGTTTTTCTACGTAAAGAGGGTTGTGTGTTCCCCCGATTAACCGTTCCCTTGTCAGGGGAAGACATCTACGGGGATACTTTATCGAACGGTTCCGTGGGCATGAGAACCTATCGAAAAATCGTTGAGTTTCTTCTCTGAAAAAAGTGCCTCCTACTCTAATTGTAACGAGGGAAAAAATATCCAGCGGGGGGTGGTATGGTGTATCATAAAACCTGTTCAAGAATACGAGAGCGCATCAACCTCCAGCGGTGAATAAAAGAAAAGAAGGAAAGAATGAAATAAAGGTGATGTTGAAGCCAGCGGGACAGGGGGGGAGAGTGAGCAAGGGAAGAGGGGAAACACCCGAAATATAAAAAAGAAAACGGAAGAATCTGGAGTAGCAGGTATAGTGGTTTGTGCCGGCGGTCGACGGCCCTGCGCGTGGAAAAGAAGAAATGCCACCCGAAAAGAGAATAAAGATATACGACAGGGGGGGAGGGCCTTTTTTCGAATGTGGGGGGTGTAGGGGAGCCTCCGGATGCCGCAGAATTCCCGCAAAACGGTAAAACTCGGGGAACATTCAGATGTGTTAGACAAAAAGAAACCGCATCGTTGAAGAGGTTGGGAAAATCAACAGATCGGACGCGATGCAAAATTTGTTTCTGAATTTGAGATATTTAATGGAGAATATTGTTGGCGGTGAAAACTTGAGGAGGGAAAATTGACAAAAAATAGTTTATGGTTTGTGATGATTTGGATATTTTTTGGATGAAAGGGATGAACATTCAAATGAAGAATCCGTCATCTTAGAAATAACTTTTCCTCATTTTGCCAATCATATCAAATTTTCAAACAAGAAGGGTTTTGCTTTTCATTTAAAAAATCAGCGATTTTTTATACGAATTGATCACGACTGTTTGATCAGTCCTGTATTAAATCCAAATAATTCAGAATTCCCGCAAAACGATAAAACTCGGAGAACATTCAGATATGAAGACTTGATCAGAAAAAAATGACAAGAAATAGTTTTTTTTTTCTTATTAAAAAAATACATTATGATTTGCGATGTTTCTGATATTTTTTGGATGAAAGAGGCGAACATTCAAATGAAGAATCCATAATTATAGAAATAACTACGCCTCATTTTTCCAATCATAAAATTTTCAAACAAGAAAAATTTCGCTTTTTATTTTAAAAAATCTGCGATCATCTGCGAAAACTATCATTATATTTTACTGAAAAGAATTATTATTATTTCAAATAATTGATTTTTCAGTTTTATAACTATAACATTTTATTATTATTATTATTATTATTATTATTATTATTATTATTATTATATATATACTACTGTATATCGCCACCGTCCTTCTACCGGTAAATATTATTAAAAACTATCATTATATTTATCCGTCCTACATTAAACCCAACTGCAAATAAACCCAAAAAGCTCATCCCAGTTTCCACCAGCTGGAAAATCTGTTTCCGCGTGAATCAAGCCTACCTCACCTCGCGCAACACCAGCAATCAACCCTAATTACATCATTTGAATTTATAACGATGTCAGTAATTACCCGAGCAGTAGCCTGAGACATGTCACGTGTTGTGAGCATTGTCATCCACTTGATCGCCGGAGAGCCATCCAGACGATCATAATGAACTAACACTCGGCCCCGTTCCTTTCCTCATGACAACCACCCCGACACCCCACGTCATATTTTCCCTCAAAACCAAAAGAGGGGTTGTAAAATAACAGGTGACATATGATACACCAAGTAACGAGAATGGCTAACCATTCAGCCCGAGCCAAAATAGCATAGTCTTGATAACGAGTGTCCACGACTCTCATTACACGATTCAGCCTACAACTCGATAACTTTCATCCCTCTCGAGAATGACCAGTTTTCGAGGTAAAGAACAGGAGAGGGTGCCCTCGCACTGTTAAAACGACTAGACAACGGCTATGGAATAGTCAGAAGGGAGTAAAGTTTCAAGGAGTTGAATGCTGGTGGGCACACGCAATCCTTTTCACTCCCCCATGCCAATTCCGTTAATTCGTAATGCATGAAGAGACAACTGCCATGTCGTACCAGATAACTGCTAACCCATGCTACTCACCCAACTAATGCCGATGAAATCATATTCCCTGAGCTTTCAATGTACATTTTCCCCTCCTGTTTTAGTTATATATAGAGTTTCAACTGACAGTGCGATTTCCACGTGTGCCATCAAGTTTCAGACAAGCTTGTGGTTATACTCAAACACTTTTTTTCACGAGAATGAAAGGGTTCAGTGGAAACTTTTCAACAATAATTTTTTTTCAGTTGACAATTTTACACTGTAATCCAGGGAGAGAGGGCTGCCTCAACTGAAAGGCGTTCGTCATTTATTCATTCCCTAATTCGTGGCTCCATTCGTTAATTCACCGCGTTTTTTGTCCTCAACTGCGCTTCGGCTCTTTAACTTAACGACATTGAAGGCTATGGTTATCGTCGCGCCGAATCACCGGAAATTGCCGAATCGTTCTTTGTTATGAAACAAAAAAAGCTCGTCGAGTGTCATTGTCAAGCTGGTCCCCCTGGTTTTCAATAATTTACGTCACTTCTTTTTCATTCCGCGAAAACAACACTGACCATCGCGGTGAATCACTCCCGCCGCGAGCGCGCATTGTCATCAAGCCGTTGCGATTATTCCAGTTCAGAGTACCTCTGGAAGCTTTCCCATATTACGCACGAGTGACACTGACCAACAGGCTCATTAATCACCCTCGCCTGAAAAATTAAATCTCCGATGACAATTCATCACACCAGCCCGCGATTACGAGCCTATCACTCCTCACCAACAATTCCTCACGATGAGAAACCCTCTCGTTGAGGTAAACTCCGCACGCGAGGTGAGAATGAAAAATGCGTCCGATAAAATGAATTTCATAAATTAACCCCGAAGCATTGAATAATCATGATAACCAGGAGGATGTGTGTATTCCGCTGGTGATAAGCGCCACCCCGGCGCCACCTGGATCACCGCTCTCCGTAAAATTCCCGGCGAACCCTCGGCATGCGGCATACCAATGGGCACACCACCGCAATGCCCCACGTTTGATTAATTAAATAATAAATATATCACATCGCAATCGTGATTCGGTTAATTGCCATTGAGCACGCCATTGTTTGCGCATCCTCCTCAGCAAGTTTCTCCCTTCCAACAATTGGCAAACAGCCTTTGCACGCGCCATCAGCTTCTCTCCCCGATAAAGACACGACATTTCAAGATTTCTGTTTACATCTGCATACAGCATTTGACAATAGTCCGCAATCAGCGCGCCACATGTACAACATCACATTGTCCTTGGCCATTAGCTGCAGAAAACACGTATTCTGATAATCTCAGAAGACACCAGCGGTGCGCATTGAATGAAAAGTTGTACTAATACAGCAACTCCAAAGCGATTTCCGTGTAAACACTCCCGTGGAATTGAATTCTTCATATTCAACGGTGTTGTTCTACCTTTGGTAGAGATTCGCTGATGGGATAAGCTGCTAGGGAGGCTTCAGCAAACGTTGAAGCGTCGGCGGTAGGCCGTAGCGAAAGAGAGGAGTATATGACAGAATGGTGGGACCACCAAGCTTCTCCCTTCCAACAATTGGCAAGCAGCTTTTGCACGCGCCATCAGCTTCTCTCCCCGATAAAGACACGACATTTCAAGATTTCTGTTTACATCTGCATACAGCATTTGACAATAGTCCGCAATCAGCGCGCCACATGTACAACATCACATTGTCCTTGGCCATTAGCTGCAGAAAACACGTATTCTGATAATCTCAGAAGACACCAGCGGTGCGCATTGAATGAAAAGTTGTACTAATACAGCAACTCCAAAGCGATTTCCGTGTAAACACTCCCGTGGAATTGAATTCTTCATATTCAACGGTGTTGTTCTACCTTTGGTAGAGATTCGCTGATGGGATAAGCTGCTAGGGAGGCTTCAGCAAACGTTGAAGCGTCGGCGGTAGGCCGTAGCGAAAGAGAGGAGTATATGACAGAATGGTGGGACCACCAAGCTTCTCCCTTCCAACAATTGGCAAGCAGCTTTTGCACGCGCCATCAGCTTCTCTCCCCGATAAAGACACGACATTTCAAGATTTCTGTTTACATCTGCATACAGCATTTGACAATAGTCCGCAATCAGCGCGCCACATGTACAACATCACATTGTCCTTGGCCATTAGCTGCAGAAAACACGTATTCTGATAATCTCAGAAGACACCAGCGGTGCGCATTGAATGAAAAGTTGTACTAATACAGCAACTCCAAAGCGATTTCCGTGTAAACACTCCCGTGGAATTGAATTCTTCATATTCAACGGTGTTGTTCTACCTTTGGTAGAGATTCGCTGATGGGATAAGCTGCTAGGGAGGCTTCAGCAAACGTTGAAGCGTCGGCGGTAGGCCGTAGCGAAAGAGAGGAGTATATGGATAGAATGGTGTGGCCTCCCTCAAGTGGTTTTCAACTTGGTATTATAAAAGGAGAATCGTGCGAGGGGATCGGGTAGCGATCGCGTGATTTTCCACCTCGAGAGTGTACACGAGCGGTTAAACCTCGGCGCCATGGCAAACATATTCGCGAACGCCTTGGCTGTACGTATCGGCAAGCTAGATTTTATCGGGCCTTTCGAAGGCATCATGCCTTATTCTTGGTACTTGGGGGATTCGAGTTGTTGTTGTTACTTTACGTTAGTACAATGTCGTAGTCTGACGTGTGTTCGGCGTCAAGGAGCTGTAGGGCTGTTGGTAATTTGGGGGCTATCATGTGTGACTGCTTCTACCTTTTTCGGGGGCATGAGGCATGGGAAGATTCTCGGGGGAATCCAATTAGCGCATGGGAATTACCCGAGCGAAGGGCCTTCGGGAAAATGGTCACTGGTCACTGGATCCTTAACCTGCTACTTGGCCAAATTAATCTTCAACGGTCGCAGGAACAATGGGCTTGGCTTCCTCCTACGGGACTAGATGATGGATCAGGTATTAAATGCTTGTTTTTACAAGGATTAGGACTCTTTCTTCTTGGCATTAGCTACTTGACGGTTGAGCTATCCCCAGGATTTTTCGACGTCTGCGGCTTGAGATCTTCAGATTTGCGCGAAAGTCGTGTTTCCCCCCTTTTTGCTGCCGCGATCTGGCGATTCTTATCGGGAAAAAGTTAATGAAAAATTTTCCTTTGCGGCCGTTTTTTCACGCGAATATTCATGATAACGTGACGGACAAATGGGCAGTTGTCAGGTGTGATCTGATTGCTGGAGGTGATGAATGTCCATTAATGTGATTTTCTTCAGTGTCATAAATCTCCATCTCCCGTGGAATCCCCATTCAAGCTGGATGTTATGTTCACTCCGCAAACATTAAATCCGGGAACAATAACGAGTGAATCGACACTTTCATCGTGACAACATCGTAATACTCCTGGGGTAATTGCCCGTAGTAATTTCGTGATGAACGGTAATTAATTAACGAGGCCGATTAAATCGTGCCCACGTGAGGCCTCCGTAGAGGTGTATGCAGCCACGAGTATTATACTAGGGGGTTTTTTATATGCCTCGGAGGCTAGAGATGCATGCGTCCAAGAGTAGTTGCTATTGCAGTGGTGAATTTAAACAGGATAAAAACGTACTGAGGAGGGAGCTCGGGAGAACCGTAGACCGCTCCCACTGGGCTGCCATTCTTGGTTCCCTATCGATTATTCTTAACATTTCTTCGCACGCCCTCGCATCGTTAGCCTCATCTAGGGAGGGATATTGTGGCAGGCCTTGTTAAATTTGATGCATAACTATTCCGTTATGTGGATACCGTAGGTCTTTCATTCAATGAGAAAATTACATACTTAAATTGGGAATTGTTCTTCATTCGGAACAGATTATTAGATCTTTTCCCAATTTTTGCGAGTGCATCTGCTTCCAAAACTTCCTTCTTAATTATCAAATATGGGTGTTTCAATTCAAGGATGATTATTTCAATAAAGAAAATAACAATGATAATAATAACAACATTTTAAATAATATTTAAAATTTTTTTTTTTTATAATACATAAAATATAATTTTTATAAAAAATATTATATTATTTATATATATATATATAGGGGAGGGTGGGGCAAAACGGCCCCCCTTCAATTGTCAATAACTTGTGAATGACATTGTGAAAATTCCCATTTTCAACTTCATTTTGAAGATCATTTTCCATTCTTCAAAACGAACTCTAACTCATCCTAATCGGATTATTGAATCGGAAAATATTGACGATTGAAGGGGGGCCGTTTTGCCCCATCCTCCCCTGTTAAAATATATTAAAAATATAATGTATTATTTTAAATATTCAAATAATATAAAAATAATATTGTTTCCGTGATTAGTTTAATTTCTTTTGTTCTCCCCACAATTTTTAAAATTTTATTTTAACTTATTCCTCCCCAAGACTTGGACGCTGATGGTTGATATCAGGGTGGTGTATGTTTACAGACCTCTCACCACTCGGCGACAAAGGCGGTAGCCTTGTCGATGAGCTTGGCGGCGGTGGCGGTGGATCACTGAGAAACGGCAAAGGAAAGAAAATGAGAAAACCAAGGACTATCTACAGTAGTCTTCAACTCCAACAACTCAACAGGCGGTTCCAGAGGACACAGTACCTAGCGTTACCTGAGAGAGCTGAATTAGCAGCGAGTCTAGGACTGACGCAGACACAGGTGAGTGGCCAAATATTATTCTTTCCGCCGAGGGATGAGGCGATGTTGACAGCGATGAAATGATAATGGGCATATCATGGCCGGAAATCTTGCGGCAGTGGGGGGTAAACATTTTGTGGTTATAGACAATTTCATTATGGATAGCACAACAAACAAGTGGAGTACGTGTGCTGTGTGCTGTAGAATGAGGGATACACGGCAAACTTTTGCACTAGTTTGTTTTTGGGATTTAGATGTTAGTTGGGTATACATGAAGAGGCCTGATTTGTTGAGTACACAAAGGTTTAATGAATGGTTCGATAAAGGAATCCGTAGAAAGGGCCGTCATAATTTGCTTTACACTGATCGAAATCATCAGCAGCGATGCTGTTTCGCAAATCATTCGGATTTGGCCGCATCGTATTACGAAAACCGCGCAATACAACACCACTGGGGGGGCATCTGTCAATATTATCGGCACAAATGACTCCCGGTAAATCACAAATTCACCACGCCCTGGACATCGAGGATAGGGTTGCTTCGAGAGAGTGTCCGGTGAACGTCTCACTCCCAGCGCAGTGGCCAGTCTAACGAGCCAGCTATAAATTTTCTAGCAGGTCATCCGAGCCAGTTTCCCTGGTGCTTTCACTCTTTCCATAATCCCCGTACTTTTCCTCATCCACAGCCCTTCGCCGAACTCGTTGTTACATCAAATTGATACGTAAACTAATGCACAACTGAGACTCAAGTGAATCAGATCAGGATCAACTTGATCATTACGTGAATGGAGCTCAGTGATTTGGTCTGGCAAACAAGTACGTGTAATGCAGCCTTTGGTGGATGTCATAGGAGGGGTTGTTGGAACCGGATAATTTCATTAGTCCCCCTTTCTGAATCAGCGCTCCCCCCGTTGGCTAAACTTGTGCGCCCACTGTGCACAGCAGCCCGCCAGATGAGAAAATCCAAACAATCATCTACCTCGTTGCTTATTTGCTTCGAGGAGTGGTGACTAGCACATGCCGTGAATAATCCGTAATAGGCCAATCAAGCCGAGCGAATGTCTTACCCAGCTACCGGCGAACTCGAGTCTCTCGTCAACCTGAGCCTCAATACTCCGTCATCCACACCCACATCGCTCGGCATCTGTGTTCTCTTATGAATCCGTCAGTCGATGAAACTTCCTTCTGATTCACGCAGAGGCTTTCCAGGGTTTTGATGCTTGGCTTTTGTCTCGTGGCTTTTCTTTTTCAGTGGCCTCCGGCCATCGCCAGCTCGAGGACAGCAGCGGTAGCAGAGTGATCTCTTGCGCTCTGCATGAGCTCACACACACGTAACACAGACACCAGGACACTTTACTCGTTTTCTTGATCGCTCCTGCCAAGCCACCTTGGGCGTGGTGCTCGGGTTTTTTTCTTTCTGCTTTATCATATTTTTTTTCCTCCTTTGTACCTGCCGGTAAAACCCTCTTGCAAGCCCATTGGCTGGAGTTTTCACAGCGCGATGCCTGTTCGACGATGTTTTATTTGATCAGAAAATATTTAATCGCACGATCTTCAGTGCTGGCTGTCCCCGGTCTACAGTCAACCATTATCGACGCATTCGACAATACTAATAGAGCTACCTGGTACGTTTCCTATCTGCGTTGTATCTGTTCATTGGTCGCATACGGAGTATACGTTCAGCATTGAGACCCTGCGGTGTGTGTATGCACGCAGCATAAATGGGAAAGTTTTGCCTGCTGGCACGCGATGCAAAATGTCGTCGGTGGCCTTTTTTTTCTTCTACGTGACACGATATTATGGGGCATACCTGTTTTCCCAAGTTTTACAGGAAACGGGAGGGATTCCTTTTTTGTTTTTAATTGGAAAAAGTATTTGCATTGATTAAAGGTATTTTTAGAAAGTTGCCGGGTGATTTTCGAGATGATGAAAATGTCAGTTTCGGTATGAATATTTCAATTCCTGTTTGCATGTTAATTAGGGTGGTGATGGAAAATTGAGGATGGGGGGAGGCGGGGGTTGGGATTAATCGGGGATCGAGACTGGGAGACGGCGCGGGAAGTAGAATTATTGGATCTTGTGTGGGAAGATTGTTTCAAGCTTGACGCGGGGTAACGACGGCTTGGCGAGGCGAATCTGATGGTTTGTCGTATGCTCGGGACGACAGGCTATGAAAGGCTTGATGAGATGAAAGTGTTTTAGGATTTTTTCAGATTAAAAAAAATCTGTTAGTTGTTTTCGGAGGTGATGTGGTTCTGAGAATTTCCCATATGGAAATAAATATACTTGAATTGAGTTGAAAATATACTTGAATCAAGTATATTTTATACTCAATTCAATTTTTTTTCCGTGCAGTCAACGATTCAGTTGCACCAAACGAGGCTTCGTAACTGTTACCGCGATTCGTTAATGGTTAACGAATCGTGGTAATAGTTGAAAAGTCTCGTTTGGTTCGACTAAACCGTTCTAGCAGTGCTAGAAGTGCTAGTTCAACTCCTCTGACACAGCGAACCGTAAAATTCAATTATTAAAAAAATTATAATTTCAGTTATTATCAAAATCCAGTGTTATTTTCAATTTAAAAAAATCTTTTGTCATTTTTTATGAGCACTTGCTCACCGCTGATTGCTCTCATTAATCCTCTCGGACACATGCCATCCAAGTTGAATGTTTTCAAATATTTTTGATAACTGGCGCACGAAATTTCAGAAAATCTAGAGCACGCGACCCTCACAAGCAACTATTCGAAACACCACTCGGCAACTTTAATACCTGACATTTTCTTCTGTGCCAAGGAAGTGTACACTGGGAAATAACATTGTTCTGTGGTAGTCTAGTTATTCGGCATGTAGAGTAGTGTGAGACACCTAAATAATTCATACTTTGGACTGGAAATAATGTGGAGTCAAAAAACCTGTTACAGCTGTGGTAAATGGAAAAACAATGCAATGTGCGAGCCGATGCTTTGATACATTGACGAGAGGGAATATGGAGTATAGAGTGGGAGGGCGGTAATTATTTTCACGCATACGCATTCGACGGACCTCCCAGATTGTCCTCGGTAATTACATACCCGGAAATTATATTGAAAATGGATTATTTATTTTTTATGGTAAAAATAAATACAATTGAATTCCATTCCCCTACACTGATGGATAGTTTTTGAAATTTCATGGAACATGTTGCAGTAAATCTCGTGAGAGTGACGTTGTGTCGGATTTAGGGAAAAAATGATTTGGAACATGAATATTCAGAAATAAAATAACATAAATTTTCCATTTTCCCCTGAATTTTCCTGATTTTTCTGAATTTTCACAGAATAATTCAACTAAAAAATCAATTATTTTATTGATTTCCAGGTCATTCGAACAGAAAATCCATAGAATATTTCGTTTTTCAATAACAAGATTTCCTGAAATTTCAATGGAACTTAAACACAATCAAAATTTCCGGAATGTGCAGATTTTGTTTAATTTTTAATATTCAAAAACAATTCTTGTTCCAAAGGTCTCAAAATTAGGAAAATTTCATGGAAAATTGAAAATAAGATGACCCGTGTTGCCCCAAGCCTTTTCTTGATTCCGGGAAAATATTTTTTAAATCGAAAAATTCCTGTAAAAAAAATGATAATATTTCTTCCTTCAATTCCTCACGTCATTCACCTCCTGAACTTCTCCATCAGCTGACTCCCCCACCCGGCGTATTACCCCAAAAAAACTCGAAAAACCCCGGCAAAAACTGATTGAATTACGGTTATCGTTCCGAAAAAAGGCAGCTCATGGGGATGAAAAAAGAGTGAGCCTGGATAAAGATAAGCCCGGAGGGTACACGAGGGGTCAGAGCCTGGATAAAGATGAAGGGAGGAGAAGGAGAGAAAATCCCACTGTGGGCATGCGAGTCAAGCCAATGGGGTCCCGTGTGCCAAGAGGAAGGGGGTAACACACATTATTTCAATGTTGGCAGTAATGCCTGTTATTAAGCGATGATAATGATTGGTATTATCGCGGGTAGGGTAGCAGGACTGGTAGCAACGGATATAAATCATCCGTTACTTCCTTCTCTCGTCTCTTGCACTCGCCTGGGCCACACTCAAACTCCTCACTTCTGGTTGGTATATCACAGAAATGAAGGTAAAACCGTTTGATGGAGATTCAAAGTGTATTCCAACTTGCGTGAAAACTTCATGCCGAGGAGCTGTAAATAACAGGCCTGACGTCTGCATGTAACTGCGGCTGGATGTGAAGTTCCAACTATTGGAAATTCAAGTGCCTGTGGCTTTTGATCTCGCAGGCAGAGAGGAATTCTCACAATACTTTCAGGAGATTTTTGAAGAGCTTGAATTCCTTGAAAACAGCGGGGTTGTCGCGAACATGAAGAGTTGGGTGGGGGGGNGGGGGGGGGGGGGGGGGGTCGATTAGTTTTGGGGAAACAGGAATTTTTTGGGGTCGATCACCATTGAAGTTCCAGCTGATATAATTTATCTAGCCATCACTCCGCGAATAATTGATGATTTTGAGATTTTAAGATCCCAAAAATGAAGAAAATGAAAAAAATTAAATGAATAATAATGAATCTGACGTTTTTAGTGCCTGAAAAAAATCTACAAAAAATGTATGAAATTCAGACATTCGTTTTTCCTGTGAAATTCCGGAAATTTTTATCGCGTTCAAGTTCCACTGAAATTCCAGGAAATCTTGTCATTGAGAAATGAAATATTCCATTGATTTTCTGCTCACATGATCTAAAAATCAATAAAATACTTGATTTTTCAGTTCAATTGTTCTGTGAAAATTCCGAACAATCAGGACAATTCAGGGAAAAATTAAAAATTCATGTAATTTTATCGCCCCTGAAATTCATAACTATTTTTCCCTAAATCCGATTCAATGTCACTCTCACGAGATTTCCTATGAAATCTTCCACGAAATTTCAAAAAATAAATTTTTCCATCGAGTTGTTTTTAAAAAATTGAATGATATCGATCGATTCCCACGAAAATCGCCACACGAATTCTCATGCCGTTTTTTTGCTGCTATTTTAATCCAGAAATTCTGACGAATTGATCCAATAAATCATCGGCGGATGATCAAACTCCTCGATATTCCTTTCGATTCCTAGAACTCTCGAAAAAGGGCTCGAGGAGGCCCCGGATTCACCATCACGTTATATTACGAAACGTGAATACGTTTTCGATGTGGGTTTCGTGTTGTTATTTAAAAAAAAAACGAGGCGATGGTAAATAAAGTAAAAGAAATGAAACGGGGGTTGGGCGAGGCCATTTGTATAGGTGGAGCGTGGTCTGCATGTGTATGAGATGCGTGCGAGTGTGCCGCACTGAGGGGTTGAGAGGGCTGGTGTGGCTGAAGGGGGATGAGGGAGACCCTTGGAACGCCCACGCCCTATCTCGATCTAATAAATTCAACATTTCGCTGGTAAATCCAGGGACTGGTCTCTCTCTTTGGTTCTTTCAAACCGGGAGATAGAAAATTAACTATTGAGCGAAGGAATTGCTAAAAAAAACAATCATTTGGATTAATTATCTCAAGAACTTAATGAGATTGGGCGATTCATGCCAAATTTCAGAAAATACGAACGGTACTGCCCCGGTATTCTTCAAAATAATCAAAATTAATTATGAACTTGGAAAAAAAATCAATTTTTTTTCCAAAAACTGCAAAAAAAAATGTCTCCATAAAATAGGAAATTTACATGTGACTGAAAAAACAATCTTTGAATTAATTATCTCATGAACTTGATGACCCGTATTGCCCCAATATTCTTCAAAACCCCCGAAATCAATTACGAAAGTGACAAAAAATCCAATTTTTTTCCAAAAATTCCAAAAAACTTCTTCACGAAACCTGCAATTCACGTGTGATCGACCCCCCCCCCCCCCTCCCCC
>NW_021680454.1:535980-545282 GCF_001412515.2 Diachasma alloeum | reverse complement strand
ACCCCAAGTGTCCGAAGACCCCGCTAACCTCCGAGAGTCGAGAGGTTACCGAACCCTTCAAACATCTCTCCCCCGAGTATTCCTCTGAAAAACCCAGGAATTTGCAAAAATGAACAATTATAGGAATCCGGAGTGACTGAAGGGAGAGTATGCCTCCTTCTGGGAGTATTCCCGTAGGACACGGGGTGCAGCGGGGGGGAGGGAATCGAGGGGGGGCGCATGCGCGAGCGCGGATCGTTTGAAGTAGCCAGGCGTTTCGTTTTCTTGCCGAGTCCTCCCCCCCCTCCCGCCGCCCCTCTCTCTTCATTTCTTTACCTTCCCTTCAATCTCCTTCTTTTTCATCGTATAACTCTCCGTCTCCCTCGTTTCGGTATTTCGTTTGTTTTCATCGGTGGCCGAGTCGGCCCGCCGGTGTCTTCTCTCTCTCTGCATTGGCATCCCTGCACGTACCGCATTGTTGGCTGCATTTTGCTCTTTCCGCGACCTCCTTTTACAACATTGTTTCATTTCAAGAAAATACCCACGACGATGTTTTACTCGCTTTCGCGTTCTCTTTTCCCCCGTTTTTCGCTCCGACGCGGGAGCGAAGCGAGCAAAAAAAATATGGAAAATTGTTGTGGGTCAGAGCCGAACGGTGAGCGGGCGGGACGTGTACGGTGGGTTCCGTCGAGTTGGGAAGATGGCTCATTGTGTATTCAGGCTGCGCATGCGCCAGTTGTCACCGCTGACACATCGTACGTCAACCGCTGCTCGCTCTGCAAGCGCTATAACTCGTGCGGAATCATTCTATTTTCTTATTCCGGGGGGACATAAGGAGCGGAAAAAAATGGGCACTCGAAAAAAATAGGGGGGAGGGGGGCGGGATGTGTCCGTGTACATTCGTACGGACATCTCAATTCCGCGGATAATGGAAAATGTTTATTTCAGGAGATATTGATTTAAACGGAGACTATAAAAAGCTCGTGACACGCATTTCTGGTGGGGGAATGGGGGCATTGATGGATGGAAATTAATTCATGATTTTTTATTTGTCACTTCCTTTTGAGATTTTTGGGGAATTGAGGGGCTAATCCGTCACATATTTTTGTATTATATTTTAGTTTATTCATGTGCTATTCAGGGCGTGTTTGGCCGCGGCTGTTTGACTGTTATACCAATAAATAAATATAAACTAGTAAATTCGATGGTTTTTGGATTGAAAATTCTTTCTTCAATTCAATGAAAATTTCGTAAAATTGCAATTGTTGGAATTGCGAGTGATAAACGAATGCGATGTTAATATTTCGCGAATAATTCCCAGTTTAATGACGATTCTCCCCCTCAATTTTTTCAACACGGGCCTCGTTTGCAATTTCGTTGAAAGCGAGACGTAACGTGTTGATGCGCGCCTACTATCCGTCGTTCTAAAAAAGAAGGTGGAAGGGCTCTCTTTCGGTCAGAGTGGATCGCCTTGGAGCCCGTGAGGCGAGCGCCCCGCCCACCGTCTCGTCTCCTCTTCCTCTCCTTCCTATCCACCTTTTTTTTTTTTCTTCAAAACGTTATACCCCTCTCTTGGGAGCATGCCCCCGAGCCCTTTTTCACGATACCACCGCGAAGAGGTGTACTTTTATTATACGTCAGAAATATTGGGACGTCATGTCTAACGTTTTCTTCAATCTCGCTGGAATTATCACGGGGACGTAAAACATTTACTGTTAAAATTAATTTTTTTTCAATGAAAAAAAAATAAAATTCTTTACCTGATTAATTGGTTAAAAAATTCCTCTTCACCGCGCAAATCACGAGAATGTTTCGAAAAATAATTGAATGGAAAAATTCAAACAAACCGTTTTGCCCCAGCAATTGAAAGCCCATGGGGCAAAACGGGTCCTCTTATTTGAATTTAATTTTGTGTCGTAAAAAAAATTACTCCCACATTTTTCAACAGTGATTCTATTCACCAAAAAGTAGAACAAAACTGGAGAAAAAAAAATAGACCATTTAAAAAGGCCTCTATTGTCAACTAGCCCATTATTTTTATTTTCTCTCTATTTTTCCCTTCATTTCCGAATTGGATCAGACTATCAAATTACAGGTGAAGAAAAAGAGGCTGTGGATGAAAGAAATCCACACAAGTCCCCGCAATTCACTCCGGTATAAAGGGCGAGGCTATACCCCCAATTTCGTGAAAGACATCTCCAGTCTAAATATTAAATTAAAGCATTAACCGAATCTCAGATGGAAGTGATATCAATGGCGAATTCCCCAATTACTCAATTTTCCAATTAAGGTGGTGGGGGGTGGCGAGTGAGGGATTGAGTCAGCATAATTTATCAATTTTTGGTCGGGAGTAGTTTTCGAATAGAAATATAATTTTCAAGATTTTTTCTCGTGATTTTTGTAGCTGGCGTTTCGAAAAATTGGGCTATCGTGTCACCTTAACCCAAACAAACCCACAATTTCCCAAGTATTCCTCTGGAATATGAACTAAAAAAAACAAAATTTTTGTGTTCATAAAATTTTTTTATGAAAAAAAAATAATCCCAATGTTCATGGATCGTTAATTCAATTTTCGTTACGACACAGTTCGAATAATGGGTTCTAAACTAACAACGAGTGGGTGAAAAAGAATGGAGACAGCAAGGGCGAACACAATAAGAGGCGGAAATAGCGAAGAAGTGATATAAATGGAAAATTCCTTAATTACTCAATTTTCCATGGGAATAAGTTTTCAAATAAAAATATAATTTTCAAAATTTCCTCTCTCAATTCTTATAATTGATGTTCGCAAAAATGGACTATTGTGTCACCTCAACCCAACCAACCCCTCAATTTTCCAGTTATTCCCCTGAAATATGAACAAATAAAAAATACCCCCAATGTTCACGGATCGTTAATTCAATTTTCGTTACGACACAGTTCGAGTAATGGTTTATAAACTAACAACGAGTGGGTGAAAAAGAAAAATCTCTCTCCCGAGAGACACCAATAGCGAACAAAAAGGCTGAAATAGCGGTGGCCAGCGGGAACATTCAATTTGGAATAATCCCCGCGCTTTCACGAGTCACTCGGTTGCATTCACAGCGGACAAAAGGACAAAACCATCGCGGATACACGAGCAACAATGGACACGAAAAAAAATTAATGCAGAAAAAGGTGTGGTGATAAATCGGACTATCAAAATCTCACTCGTTACATTTGATATTTCAAATGTCAAAGACCAACTGAAATTAAAGTAATCATTTCTCCGCGGGAATTGCGCGGAGAATTCCCTGAATTTCAGCGGAATGCTTTCGCACGAACCTGAGAAAAGGGGAAAAATAGCGCAGACTTTTGTACGTCTCTTCGGTTTTACTTCATGAGAGAGGAGTTGGAGATGAAAAAAGAGCATCGTAAAGATAACTTTCTCATCGATCCCGTGACGCGGTTTCATGCACAATCTCAGGTGCATGTGCACTGCGCGGAGGGGGTACACTGGCTGTGTATAAAGCGATCTCGCGTGGGTATTTCGATGGGCATGAGAGACCATGGGACAGAGAGAGCGGATGGACGAGAGGGAGATGCAGGGAGGAGTGAAAAAAATGCTTACGCTCACAAAGGCAGGATGCCGCGTTGAGTTTGGTATGTTGGGAGAGGAATACTCAAACTTTCTGATGTTGGGTTTGTCTCGTGGATGAAGGCTTTATTTCTGTGTCGTTACTGGGGACTTAAGTGATTTTATGATGCACGTAAAGAATATTTTATCGAGGGAAAAGAATTTGCGGCGGGGAATCGAGAAATTCGATGCACGGAGAGAAATTTTTGATAAACATTGTCTTACCGGTCTATAAAATGTATCGTGAGTCATCGGTTTCCTCATGATGATCAAATTTTATTCTACGCTAGAGAAATTTTATCCTGACGCGTAAGAAATTTTACTCCAGTCCAATAATTTTTATGCTGATAACAACGAAAATTCTAGAATGAGTGGTACATTGACAGAAAAACGACAAAGTTATGAAACAAGTCTTACTTGTGCCGAGAAAATAGGTTTTTGAAAATTATCAAAAAGGGTTTCTTGTGCCAAACGTGCAGAGAGTGCGCCGGAATGAAAAATTTTTGTCGCTAACCAAACAAATTCTTTTTGGAAATTTTTAACTAGCGATTTTGTTGGCCCTGCATTCCAGTCCTGCTGAGAGAAGTACACAATTCTTGGTTTTGTACATAACTCGCATTTCAAGATGATCAAAGGGACATCATCATCTTTGGCAACATCATCAAAGAATTGAATCAAAGTAGTATATTTCGTAACGAGTGCAAAAAACATTTCTTCACGAGTTACGAACAATATTTTTCATCACAATTTTTCATCAACCAGTTCACTTTTCGTCACAGCGTGATGAAAAATTATTTTCCCCAACACCTCGAAAACTGCCGGATCAAAACGAATATTTTTTTTTTCATTGCGAGTGAAATTTCGTCAGCAAATCTCGAAGCAGTATTTCAGTTTATTTTTTTTTCGGCTGAAGCCAACAACGACAGGTTGCACCCGAGAACGAAAATGGGTGGCTCTGGTGGAATCCGCGCGCTGTCCTTCGGCAGCACGACTGGACGTATTCGGAGACACACGGCGGTGGGAAATAATGACAGAGCTTGGCACGTCAGTCTCTCCTCCTGCACAACGTGCTGGTTTTCATCCGGAAATTCATGGCCACGAAAACACTTTTCCATCGCCCGGTTACGAACTATCTCTTGCGCTCGTTTTTTCTGCCTTTGGCATTGTTATGTGTGGAATAGTGGGCTTGTAGTCCCCCCGGTTTTTGTGTTTTTCCTCCGTGGAGGTAAAAAAATTCATGACATCAGAAACGAAGTGGTCAAACGGTTTAAGTCGATTTTGGCTATTGGCCAGTCTTCAATGAATATCTCGAAATCTAAGGGAGATGGCAAAAATTTTCTTATAACCTTTTTAGTAGCACTACATTCGCTTTACAAAAAAGGTTATTATGAAAATTCCGCTATCTTTCTTCAATTCGGAAATATTTCTGGAAAACTCAACTAAAGACTAAAATGACTTGAACCGTTTAACCACTTCGCTACCGAAATGTTTTATTGGGATTTTTAGGACGAACGAAAAATCATAAAATCCGCCCGTTTCACCTGGAATTGGCTTCCTCGAATGCGCTGTCCAACTCACTGTGTCTTGCGTGCCAGCTAGACTCTAGTTTATGGCCAACAATGTTCGTGAATATTGCTGATTTTAATTTCACAGTGAACACACTGCAAAATCCAGGAACTGCACAGCAAAAATGAATTTCACACAACCTGTGTAAACATTTTTCAGATACTAAAAAAAGTCTGAATAACGTGAAAACTTGTCTGAATTTCAGACGAACAGGTGCCTAAACATCTTAATTCATGTTTAAAAAAAAATATTAAAAAAAAATATAAAAAAAAGTAAAATTCAGACAATTTTTCATTCTCATCAGACGTTTTTGAAATTCAGACATTCGTTTTTGCTGAGTGAAAAAAATTGTGTTCCTCAACTCCACATGCAATTTCAAAATACCCAATCTAATCGAATTCATCGAAGCGTAAAGGAATTTCAATTCCATAAAAATCCAATTAACTCCAAAAAATCAGAAAATTTGATGCATTATTATGTAAACCAACAGGATAAATCACTGACCCCACAGAATTCATACACACCATCTGAAATTTTCCAATTACCCGATTCAATTGCAAAATAAATAACTGGACGTGTCCAGTGGAGTGTGAACCCCGCCCCAGAAAACCGGAAAACTGAAAATTCAGGGGAAAACCAGATAAACCCTCTGTGATAGAAAGCATTAATTATTTCACCTTTCAAGTGAACCATTCGTTAACTATTAACGAATATTTATTTGGTCATATTTAACTCGATCATTCGTTAATAGTTAACGAATCTCGTTTGGAAAAAATAAATAAATTAATAAATTAAGTAATAGTTGCACTTTAATTCCCACAGTTGTAAATTTGAATTCAATTTGAGATCAAATCGTTCCAGAAATCCAGAATAATTGGGTTTTCCATGATAAATTATCACTGATATTTCAATGACATCTAGAATATTCAAATTATTTAATAATTTTCATCATCACGTGGCCTCGAAAATTACAATTCCGTTGAAAACTCCAGAATTCAACTAATTTTTTAACAACAAAATGCCCGAAACTTTCCCGTGAATGACTAATTGTTAAAAATTTCCAATTTTTCACTCGAAATTTCCGCAATAATTTTCCAGCACAGTATCAGTGCTCAAAAATCGACACATTAATCTGCACAAGTAACATTAGCAAACGATCTGGAGAGAGGCGTAATGCAGTCCAGGAGGCACCAGGGTTGAGTGATAGACTACATCAGTCAGTGGGAGAAGCAATTAATTTATGCTAATGGGTTAGCAGATCGGTCTCGTGTTCACCGATACCACAAGCCAATTTATCTAATCCCCTGACACAAACTCGTGTCACCTGTTCCAAATCAAAATATTTCTCTCGCGCATTATCTTTTTGTTAGGCGCCAGTGTGGGGCCCCGGTGAAGGGTCCCGCGAGCGACTCAACGGCCTAGTGTTGAGCCACGCTAATTGACCTCGAGGGCCTGACTGACCCGGGCGCACGTCCACGAACGAGCGAGCCGGACGGCGATTAAACTTCCCGTTAATATCGCCTCCGCCCTCGGCCTCCGCAGCTCTTCCATCTCATTTCAAAATCTTTTTTTTCGATTTTTTTTCATTTTCGTGGAGTGTGTTTTTCTTTGTTACACGCGCTGGGGATTCAGGGGAATTGTGGTCTGTCTGTTCATGTCGGGGCGAGAGAGTCTCACCCACACCTCGGCCCCGGCTGGTAAACCATGAATATTTATGGTGCACGGACAATCCAATACACGCGCGTGGATGCATCACTCTTCTGTGGATTATCAGATAAATAAAGTGTGATGTTTATGGGGTGATATTTGTGGCTTTTGTTTCGCGGACTTCACTGTGGAAAAAATTTGGATAAGTTTTCCGGAAAGACCTTGAATTCCACTTGAGGATATATCGAAGTATCTCATTCAGCAAAATGATTTTTTTGATCAAATAAAAATCTTTATTTGAAATTTTTTACTTATTTCAAGAAAACGGATTTATTTATATTGAACAAACAATTTATTCAATAAATGATTTATTAAAAGCGAACGAACAATTCATTTTTAGAGTTCATTTTTTTCGAATTTATTACCATTTCAAAGCGATAGTAAATTATTATCAAATAAATATTTATTGAATTCAAAGAAAAAATTTATTTGATACAAAAAGGACATTTATTTGATGTAAATAAACTATTTGATTCAAACAAATCATTTTTCTCGATGTAGCATCAACCATTATTATTATTATTATTATTTTAAATATTCGTTATTTATAAATAAATAATTGAAATTGTTTAAAAATTCGAAAATCACATTTTTTAGTCATGAAATTGATTTCTGTTAAAATTCTGAGTATTCTCCCCGTTTTCCTCCGTGCATTCATAAAAGAGAACTTTCAAACCATTTCATCAGGATTTTTTTGCCCATAAAAATTTCTCCACGGATTTCCCAACAGACATCATTTTTGCTCTTCACTAATAAATTAACTAACGAAAAACCATTAACCTCCCCTGCAAACTCTCCGTACTCAATAAAGAATTCTGTTTCACAATATAAACCTGTTGTAACGTATATAGTTCGCCTTCGTTAGTTCAGCTTTGATCATAAATTCACCTCAACCGTTCGTGTGAATATGGGGATTTTCCTGAATTTAAAGTAACAGCCGATCGAATGCAGTAATTCAGTCCCGCGGAATCTTCCTCGCTGATCGACTTTGACATTCAACTTCACAAAGGGCTTACGTCACTGGCATCGGTGCGGCTGGAAATGAAGAATGAGGGAAATTCCATCGAATATGAGAAAAACCTGAATAATGTACGAGAAAAAAAAAACGGATACGGCCAGCTGATAAAGCCGTCAGCGAGTGGTTCTCGATCGTCTCCTCTCACTCGACACTATTTAACACTGATTCATGGCCAGGCATGATGCGAAACGAAATAAACGAGCCACACACTCGGCCGGAATCAACACGGAATCAACACGGGAGCGTCTCGATATTGTGCGGTGCTCCATTGATTGGTGTTTACATGCGACCATAAACAAGCCATTATGTAATTCTACCGTGATGCACTCTCATGCATAATTTAACGATTTCGTACCTTGTGTTCATTGTGTATGAGTCCAGAATCGGTGTAATTTGTCATTAATCCTAGGCATGTGAAAAGAAATCGTAGAAAAATCGTTTAACATGCCGGTTTAATTTCATTCAATGCCAATTAATCATCGTGACGAGACTCTGACAGCGTTCACATTTCTAGAGTTTATTTTATGCGAGTGATTTTTTTATGAATCATTCGTGAGAAAACTCGTAGTGAGAGAAAAAAGTCGCTCTGTCGCAACAAAATTGTCTCCTGGAAATTATTTAGCTTTGACAATAACACGGTTTGGCAAGAAAATTGTGGTTTACCGTACCAATGAACTACCAAATAAAATACCAAATACCAAATGGATCACGAAAAAAATAGACTAAGAGAAGTTATCACGTTGGATGGGTTTTAACATTTTTTGGATGTTTTTGAGGAAATCCAAGTATTTTTTACAGTTTAGCACAGGCCGTACTATAGAATCAGTCATTTTCAATCATCAAATTTGTCAATTAAACTGCGTGAGAAAAATTTGAAGAAATATCGTGAACATTATTCGAATTACAATTGTTATTTTTATTTTTTTCATTAAAATTTGTTGTTTATAACTAAATAATTGAAACTGGGTTTTAAAATGGATTCTAACGGTTCAATATTGAGATTAAAATTTAGATCTGCGATGTTTCCTGTTCTAAAAAGAATATACGCCGTAAACTGTAGCGTAACGCTCATTCCTCGAATTTCATTGGTCGAACATTCGGATCCGCCGCATGTGTTCGACTTCGGTCGGCTTTCGGCTTTCGTGTCACGATTTGCCTTAAACACGCGCATTCAAGCGCGATCATTCTTGTGGGAAAAGTGAAAACTGAAAAATTTTTTTTTTCAGATTTTCAAAGGGTCAGATTTTCCGTTTTTCCAGGAGGAAAGTCGACTTTCGCCAAAATCGAATTTTTTAGCCGGGTGAAGGCTAATTCCCACTATTTAAGCGACGGGCTATTCAGAACTCCCAAAAGTATGAGGAAAAAGTGAAGACTGAAAAATTTTTTTTTTTCAGATTTTCAAAGGGTCAGATTTTCCGTTTTTCCAGGAGGAAAGTC
>NW_021680454.1:495820-535886 GCF_001412515.2 Diachasma alloeum | reverse complement strand
TTTCGCCAAAATCGAATTTTTTAGCCGGGTGAACGTTGATTCCAACTATTTAAGGGACGGGCTATTCAGAACTGTCAAAAGTATGTGAAAAAAGTGAAAACTGAAAAAGTTTTTTTTTCAGATTTTCAAAGGGTCAGATTTTCCGTTTTTCCAGGGGGAAAGTCGACTTACTCACAAAGCAATAATAAAACGCAGAATCACCGAAAACCCACACCCCGCCCGATTAAGTCCTCTCGCCTCTCCCCGTCCGCGCCGCCAACCTCTCTTCCCACCTGACGTCACGCACCTGTTCCCTCGCGTCCTGAGAATCTCCCCTCCCCTCCCCCCATCACCTCGAATGTCACTCTCATTTACAAGACACCAAAAAAAAACTGCATTTCTCATAAAACCTAAGACCTCCTTTTAATTGAAGGAATTCAAGAATTTCGCCGGTAACCGCCCTCACACCGGAAGCGGTCAGTCGCCTTTCTGCAGCTCCCCGGTTCGCATATGCGCCCGAAGACCGTTGAGAGACAGTCGCAAAAGCCACACGAGTGGGGAACCCTTGTGCCCTCCCCGAGGGGATGAATAAAATGAAATAAAATGATGTATGAAGAGTGGGACAAGTGAAGCGTCGATGGGGATGGCGCGGAGGGGACAGGGACAAACGTTGGAACGGTTCCTGGGAACCACCTGTGGCTCACCAGCGCCACCCTAACCTCCTCGTTCACATAACGCCGCGTCACGCAACTTCGTCGATAAATAATACCCAAGTTTTCTGTTTATTTGTCTTCCCATGGAAATTGAATTATTTGGTTTCTATTTTTTGTTTTTTTATTGATATGTTGGGAACACGAAGATGGAAATCTAGCTGCTAACAATTTATCCTGACAGGAAAATAGTTTTAGGGAGATTTTTAAATCGTTTACTATACAATATTTATAAATTTTTTAATTTTTATTCACTTCGCGAAAGATTTCGCGAAATTCTCTTCATTGCATTGAGTGAATTGTTTTAAGTTGTCGGAGCTTCTGATTTTGGAAAAATTGTGGTTTTGGTAGGGATTGCCTTTGAAATAGAAAAATGTTGAGAGAACAGTGGTAAATCAATTTGAGAGAAAATTATCAATTTCAGAAGTATTTCAACAAATATTTGAAATATGAATAAGTTAATTTTAAAATAGATGAAATTATCAGTTCAAGAATTTTATTAATTTGAATAACTTAAATCGTCTGAATAAAAAAAAAATCTAGAATAAATGTCAATGATTTTTTATTGACGTCCAATAAAATTCCAACTAATTTCTTTAAAAAATTTAAAATTTTGTCCTTAAATCCAGGATAACTATAAACTTTAGTTAAATTATCCCGTAAAAATTGATAGAAATCAGGAAAATTAAGGTAATTCAGCATAATTTAACGCAGAAACGAATTATTTTCCTCCCTAAACCGAAATATCACTAAACGAAATTTCTTTTTTTTCAATATTATCTATTTTTCAACTGAAGCCCCAAACACCTTTCCCAACTAGAGAATATTTTCCTTTACATTTTCAGTTAATAATGCCAGCCGACAACTTCGAATTCACTCGTCACTCCTGCATCCCACTTGTTTTTCCCGCACGGAATAAATACCATTGCAATAATTTTTATATATTCCCGACTTCTCCGATACAAAGTCAAAGTGCGCCGGATGTTATACCGCGGTACAAAAGCCCAGTTGTGCAATATCGCATGTACGAGAATCACCAGAGTTGGAAATGCCGTAAAAGCCGAATAGAACGTCAGAGACGCACGTAAGAGGACAGAAAAGAACAGAAAGGAATAGATCGAAAGAAGGCGGGCAAAAGAGTTAGAGTTGTCTTGACGTTTTGTAGCATTAAAGTTGTGCGGGACTCTATGCGAGGTAGAGGCCTCTTACGTAATTCCCTCGTCCCGGACACAAGTATGAGGTGGTTATAGGCCCAGGGTAACACACGTACCGGTTGCCAATACCTCTCAGCTCTTCATGTACGTGTGCCGCTCACTGTAGTGGATATTCGCTTCGAGGTATTTCAGAATATGGTGAGATTCGTCATCTGATGCATCAACGTCATCCGTTGTGGTTACAGAAATAAGTGGAATTATTGATAGATGAAGGAATGCTTCTAGCTCATGTTGAGTTTATTAAAATAATTAATTCCATGGAGTTAATTTCATTTTTGTGAATTGTCCTGATAAGCACTGACTTTAGGAGAAAATGCCCGATACATTTTTTGTTGGAAATTTTCTCAGCTACAAAAATGGTTCTAATAAATTTTCGCGTGAAATCACTCGTTCTGGAGATAATCGCATACTCAACAAAACCATTTAATTTAACTCGTTAGGATAGTGGGCCATTTTTAATCGGAAATAACTCGAGATCGGCAGAGTGAAATCGACAGATTTTTTTTTCATTTTAAAGGTATTTTTTCGAACTTTAAAATGAGCGCTGACCCGCCTGAATTGTATCATTCCTTCAGGAGAAATTGAGAAAGAAATTCAATTTTTGTTTTATTCTCCTTTGCTGAATGAAAAAATGTTGATTTCTCCGCGCAAATATTGGATATGGAATAGTCGGAGGATTTCCTGTATCCAACGGAAGCGGAGATTGTTTTCCTCTCCCGATGGCTGGAAGTTTCAAACATCAACGCTAATGCCATCTGATTCAATAAAAAATAGCTAATAATAAAATTTGCCCCGATGTTCTACGTAATTTTTATTGAACTTTTCTTTCTGTGTAGAATATCTCTCAATCCTTCCACGTTTTTCATTCCCCCACCATTTCAATTCAGAACTTCGTATAAAAGTAGACATATCGATCCCCCAAAGGGGGGAAAGCCCCGATAAAAATGCAAGCGTGCAGGAAATCAATATTAACACGCGTGTCTACAAATTACGTAAGGCAATCCGTCAAAGTTAGCGATATCCCCTGGCCCTCTTCTCCGTCAATCAATCTGACACGATAATTGACGGTATTGACTCCATTTTACAACATCCCTCAACCTGTTGACTCCTGAATTTTTCGTTTAACCCATTTTTTTGCGCTCAAAACATTGCGTTTAATGCGTGATTTATCCCGAAAGCATCAATTATTATTTATCGCGTGTTATTTATCATTTATTTGTACGCTGGATACTATCTCTGGGCAAAGAGAGGTGGTGGTGAAGGAGCGCTCTTTTTAACTCCGGAGGATTTTTGCGGCGGTATTTCTGCCTGCATAAATCGCCGGGGGCCAATTAAAAACCACGTGTTCTATCGCATCGACTAATCGATCGACGCTTCTTCAGACACACGGAGTCGCTTCATTTTTTTTTGTACTTTTTCTCTATTTTTGGATTGATTTTTTATCAGAGTATCCGCAAATTTATTCATAAAAAATAACACGATTTTTTTCATTTTTGGATTTAGATTTCTAGTCCTTAAAATTAAATTTTATAAATGTTTTTTTCTATTTTCATTTCGTTGATCGAATGAAAATCTTCATTTTTTCCCCTTAATTTACTATACCCATATGATAATAAATTATTTAATTAATAATAAATTTGTTAAATGAAAAAATTAAATCATTTGTATTATTTAAATTATTTAATAAATTTATTGGTAATTAAAATAATAAATAATAAACAATAAATTGTTATTATTATTAATAATTCATTATTATTTAATTAATAAATTGATTAAATAATCAATTTATTATACTTCTACCAAACGTTAAAAAAAATTAATTTGCAATTTATACGTTTAAACAATAAAATGAATACATGAAAAGATTATGTATTCTCATTAACAATAAAAATATTACCTATTGCACCTGAAAAGTCTTCGAAACAAGTTTCCAATCCCATCGATCACCGAGTGGCAAAAAAATCCTGAAAAAACACCACCAACATAAAGAGAAAAAGTAGAACGTAAATCTTGCAACTCTCGTCATTTAAGGAAATAAGATGATTCGTTCCACGGCGAATAGATATTCAGATTAGGCTACTGCGATGCAGGATTAATGACAGGTTCGCCGTGTAATCCCCGATCTGACTGTCTATTGAAAATGTATTTTATGCACTCAACAAGTTGTGTTAGAGTGAGCGTTCGGATTTACAGCCGTTCGTTGAGATAAAAAATTACCGGATCGCGGATTTGTGGTGCATCATATCACTCTGTGACTTTTACTGACAATTTGACGGTCAATCAATGGCAGTTATGCATCCGCAGTAGTCAATGCATTGATAATTCACTCGTGTTTATACATTTTCTTTCTTTTACTCTGGGGTGTGCGGTTGTGTTAATACCACGTGTGCGTATAACACCGAAACGGTTACATGTGTAGACGGCTTGTCGCTTGAATATTTATGTCCCGTGCCGGCCTAACGTTTTTAACGTTGTGTCGTGAAATCGCGCGCTGCATTCTGGGGGGGAAAAAAGTCCGCGATCTGATTTATGCGATCGAATCGACAGTGCCGCTCAAATCCAAGCCAACAAAGTTGGTTAACACTGGACGGTGCGGGGATTATTATTGACCCGGATGATTTGTATCGCCGGATCACATGTTTACTCGTTTCGTCATGTGCAGGGAGAAAAAGTCGGAGGAAAATTATGGAACGAGTCAAGGAATCGGAGAGTGATTTTTAGGATTTTTTGACTCGATATCGGCCGTTGGGCCGGGAAAATTCACTGAACGGGAGGGTAATTTGGGGCGAAACTGTCGGATTTACCCCGCATTCTATAAAAAATTATCCGGGTGAACGCGAATGATTAGATAGAAGATAATTAATTGTTCATAAATGCTTGAATAAAAAAAATCAGGATTAATTTCCCACAATTTATTTATGCAATTAAACAACCAATTTTCCACCTTTTTCTATTGAATTTGTTAGTGAATAAATACCCAACACTTGAGAATAATTTTGAATCCAAAAATCGGAGAGTAACTTGCAGGCATAATTAATGGAAAAAAAATTTAAAAAAAAATTTAAAAAAAAATTTAAAAAAAATTAAAAAATTGAAATTAAAAATTAAAAAAAAACGGAAACATGTTTTTCATTAATTATCATTGGTTTTGTGTCCCCCAATAACCCCCCCCCCCCCCCCAATTCGTTTTATAAAACCCCCATCAGCAAATCAAAAGAAGAAGTAAAATTTCCCGAGAAAAACAGCCATCAACTGATTTCCCCGTTGCAGTTCTTAATGACAGGATCACGTGTGTCAGTCCGTTGAATTACCGTTCCCCAGTGGCTGATAAAAAAAACAACCCAGGAACACGTTATCCACACGACTCATCGTCCCTGAGACATGAAAAAAAAAAATCCATGCAAAAAATAATAATAATTTCATTGTTTCCCCCATGATCCGCCCTATAAAATTCTTCATCACCCAATAAACCCGACTTGCCGGACATCTCCCTAATTCCATCGACAACTAAAATCATCGTAATTCGTCGCACTACCGTTTAAACGATCCATTAAGTCATTAACCCAGTGGTTAATTACGACTGCGATATATATTATGGGCTCAACATTGTGCCTTAACGACTCAATGGTCCCTCGCACCTCTCCCCCGAACGTTTCGTTCTCTCATCTATGGAACTTTAATACTATCGGCATTTCATCTCTCTCATTGATTTCCATCTCCCTCGCGCACACATTTTATTCCACAAAACCAGTTTCTACGATTATCCCCCTCTTCCTTTTTTTCGCGCGCTCGTCTCTCCTTCAGTTCCACGGCGCGGCTTCTCCCTTTGATTCTGCGGTTGTATCGATTATTCGAGTTCTTTTACCAATCCCGGGAATAGAGTCGCCAAATTATTTCGCGAAGGAATAAAATTACTATCCGGGGATTTTAGGATTCTTCCGGCATTTCGAGGAGTTGGGAGATTTCATTCATGAAATTATTATGAATATGGGGGGGGATTCATTCATCTGGAGATTTATTAGCTGTTGAATGAATAGGTGAATTTTTCGGGGGAATTTAAGCCCTTCATCAGCCGATGTGATGTTAAAAATATTGTGATTTTGTTAGACTCTTTGTTTATGTGGTGTTTATTTTTCGGAAATTTAAATGAAGTTAAACTTTGAATAAATCAATTGTTAATGTTACTCAACAATTTTTTAATTAGTAAATTAATCATAAATTGAATATTTAAATTTATAATTATTTTATCCATCGGTAATTGAGTTCGGATGATTGACGATTATTTGATTAATCGATAATCGTTTTTATGGAATTTAGAGTAATTGAGGCAATAGTTGCTTGACAATTCCATATTGGGTAAATTATTCTCAATAAATTAGTTAATAATAATTACTCAATAATAATTTATTTAGAATAATTTACTCAATAACTTGAATGTAAATTTAATTTGTTCAGTGAATTATTTTGCATTCGTACTCAGTTGAAAATGAAAATTATTTATTATTTTATTATTTTTTTCAATTTCAATGAAGATAAGTGAACCTTCATCATTGTAAGGTGCAACTGCGCACAATATTACGAGAAGTAAGAAGAGTTTAATATTTTTTATTAAAGTGAACAATTGAAAATACCTGAAATTTACAATGAAACTAAAAATATAAATGATTCGTTTTATTCTAGTAATTTTTTTAATACACAAAAATCTTTTGATTTTACAAAATAAATTTTTGGAATGTTTTTAAAAGCCATGGGGTAAGACGGGTCCTTTTTTTATAGGTTTGGAACAGATTCTTCGCTCTTCTCAGTGTCGTAAGATCAATTGTAAAATTCAATTTTATGAAGTTCTTGAATAAAAATTAGTGTTATCGTAGTAAAAACGGTTTTCCCATGAATAATCGGAAATATTCGGTTATTTCTCCATGAAAACCGGCTAATAGTTCTGTTATTTCGTGAACACGTTCGATAACAAGAGGTCAACGTACCATAATTACTGATAACTGACAATTATTAACAGATAAGTAGTTATAATGGTTTCTCAGAAGTTAATGACCTATTTTTCAAAATAAATGGAGACCGTAATGTGATTCATTATGGGTAATTATTCCTTCGTTATTATTATGAAGAAAATAATTTTAATCATTGACAGGAATTATCAGTTCTTAATAGCTGTCTGAAATTTCATAATCTAAACATTTTCATTGTCATGTTGATGTTAAAATTGAAATTCCAGTAAATACTACCCAGATAAACTGATTTCTTTGAGGAATCGTAATACCGAGGTATTTATGCAGCTGCATATTTATGGGAATTTCCTGTGTATGACTTGTTTGTTAAAAATTAAAGAGATGACTTGAAATTTCAGAATAATGTTCCATAAAAATCTGAAGTGTATTGTTAACAATTTAAAATGACCACGCCATCACTAAATAGTCCACACGTTCTCATTTTTATAAAATTAATTGAACGACAATATTAATAATTAATTCAACAAATTGAATACTTGACTCAGTTTTTTTTAAATCAGTATTAATTTCCCAACAATCTACAATTCCCAGTTCACTCCCTCAGATTCAATTCAGCTCTCCCATAAAAATGCATAATTTCAATATTAGCGCAAACAACATTAATTTTGTTTGCGAAAATCCCTAGTAATAGAAAATTAGTATCAAATTTCGTCTGATACATCTCTCTCCGTCTCATTTTTCGACTGCCCCTGAACACGAAATACACGAATAGCGGTATAACACGCTCATAGGTATATGGGATGTTCCAGTGTGGTACGCCCACTGTGGTTAACCCAGTGGTGCTCATCTCCACCTCGTCATTGCGATGTTCCGATGAGAAATTGCAAATTCGAAATAACGAATTGAAAATTCCATCAAGAGCACCGCTGCAGCCCGAGTGAATCGGCGGACCGGACAGTCTAATTTTTGGTAAAAGGAGGTTCCCTCCGTCATACTCGAGAAAAAAAGGGGGTAGAGTTTTAATGCGTTTTACGGCCTTGATTAAGAAACCATTAAACGAACCGCGAGGAGAATTCACGGAAATTTGTCACAATTTTTGTGGATAATTTTGAGGACAATTAAAAGATTTTTCATTAAATAATTGAAGATAATAATGGAATAATTGGTAATAGTCCCGCGGGCAGGTTCAATGAGCAATAAATAATTCACGAGAACAATTCAAGCGAGGAAATCGAAATAACCGTTGATTCAGAAGAAAAATTGTCAAGAAAGGGTCTTTCCTTTTCACTTGCCGCGCGTCACGCAACCGGCATTTTTCGCCAAGTCCGGGCTAAATGTGCGGGCACCTGCAGCCGACAAAAAGCTCCGCAAGACCGCGGTGGCACCGGCAGAAGAAGCCCCGAGACCCCGAAAGGGACAATGAAAAAACTAAGGAGTAACGAGAGGACTCGGTGAAATGGGGGCAGTAATGAAATTTATCTAATTGATCTGTCGTGAGAAAAACTGCGGGTTCTGCGCGCAGAGGAAAACATTCAATCGATTGAGATGAAACTAGTCAAGTGTGACAACTGTTTTATAGCGGAATTTTATTTAGCGATTTTATTGTTAGAATTAAAGAGTGAGGGAGAAAAAGGCCAGAGTGATGAAATGATTAATTTTGATGGATGAAAAAAATTGTAAAATGTCACCTTTCACTGAAAATTCAGGGAAATTCCACATTTTTTTCTCAATTTCCTTGACATTTTATTGATTTCTCAGTTCAATTATTCTGTGAAAATTCGGAAAATCTGGAAAATTTAGGGAGAAAGGGAAAATTTATGTCGTTTTTTCCTTTGAATATTCATGTTCCACTGAACATTCAATCACATGAAATTTCCATCTCACTTTCATTGAAAACTCACGAATTTCCGTGAATTCTACTTGAGGCTGAAATTTTTGTAGTCATTTTTCCCTTAAATTCGATTCAATGTCGCTCTCGTGAGATTTACTATAATACCTTCCATGAAATTTCAAAAAAATTCTAACAATGTAGGACATATTCCACTGTCATAATTCCTCTGCATAATTCCTCCACATGAATTTCTCAAACTTAAAAAATTCAAGTCAGATCGAATTGCACACAAAAATCGAATTCTCTTGGTTTTTTCTTCTTGATTTTCCGTTGGCGAATAAAATAATTTCGTACCTATCCATAAAAGCCCAATAATTTTTTCTCGGTAACTCAAAAAAAGGGGAATCCCCCTCCCCCAGATACACATATCCACACTGACCATAAACACGTTTCCATCCATCCCGTTTGCGCTGTATGTGCGAAGGTAAAATAAATAAATGGCGTCCGATGTTGAGGCGCTCGGCACCAGTGTATCCACGTTATTTCGCCTTCCTCCCGCAGGTTGCATACCGGGTGTTCACATCCGTGAAAACAGGCTTCGTAAATATGTACGTTTTATGCATCAATACCGAGCCGAGTTTTTCCCTCCCCTCGACATTTTTCCCCGTGGCTATTTTACTTTCATGTCAGTCGTAGATGATGATGAAGAAATAATACGGGGGAATGACTCGTTATTCATACCCGTTAGATCGCGTCAAAATTGAATAAAAGTTGAACGATTCCGTCAAATTCGGATTAATTTTTCACGCGGACGCGATGCGATAAAAAAATACCGAGGAGAATTGAATCAATTTTATTTGCGAATAAATGACGACTTCAGAGAGATAATAAACAACCGAATAATAATTTAAATCCATTAGTGGAAAGACAGCGTAATAAACCGAACAATCATCTACTTCCACTAAATCAACAAACTGAGATCATTTCCCAAAGATTCAGCTCGACAGATTAACAATAATTGTACACACATAACTGTCGGTGTTACCTGAATAATAACAGTAATGTCTCACCCGACGTTGATTGAAGCTGCAATTACGAAAATAATGTTACCACAATTATTTTTCCCCCTCACTCCATTTTTCATTTCTCTCTTCCTAAACACCAGGCGCCACTATGTTGGAAACCATTTAAATATCGTGGAGAGTCGACTAGTAATTTTCACGAGAGTGACATTGAATGCAGTTTAATGGGGAAATAATCAGGAAATTTTATTTCCCCAATATTTTCTAATTTTCAACGAAACTAAATATTTAGTCCCGAATTCCAATGAATTGCCAATGAATTAAAATATCCAGAATACATTCACCGTAATTTTTCTCATTTCTACTAAACTATTTTCCCTTGATAAAATTAAATTACCAAATTAATAAATTAATTAATTGTCACTTGATAAAAAAAATTTAGTAGAAATCAGAAAAATTCCGGTGAATAAACTGTAAACTTTCTTCACTTGATAAAAGTTTAGTAGTTTAGTTATTTTTTTATTGTAATTAGTAGTTTAGTTAGTTTAGCAAATAACATTGACTGGACCTCCAATAATCCCAACATATTAAGACGAGGGTACATCATCTTCCCAGAAGTAACCAATTCCCCCAGGAACCGTTAATTTATCCCATCAGCTCAATTTCCTAGGCGAAAATTGAGCGTTTTTACCCCATACACCACCCATTACATGAAACCCTCGAGCCTGATCACTACTACAATACAGTCGTAACTCTCCCCCAGAACAATAACAAGAACCAGACCCGAGTAAAACCTCTCCCAAAGCCCCCAACATCTGGTAAAAACTCCGGAATCACTGTTGCATCCTCGAAAAAAAACCGAATCGCGGCAAAAGCGCGAGATCCGCAAAAACTCTAAACCAAAAAGACGAGGTGGAAATACTTCGAATGAGTCGGTTGGCACAGAAGACAGGCGGAAGGGAGCGACGAAAGAAAACACAACGAGGAGCGAAGTGTACAAGTGAGCGCAAGGTGATGTGTTCCCGAGGCAAGAACAAAACGAACGAGAAAAAACCGTCGGAGGGGCAGGATAAACTGCTGAAAAAAAATCCACTGGAGCGTTTGGATCCGAGTATGATGCCTCTACCGGTGGAAATGGGTTTTACGACAGCCGCGGAGGAAACTATCAAGTTAGTTTCTAAGACGTTACACTATGTTTTACTATCTTTCGCGTAAGAGTAGCTGCTGCCTCGCGATACCGGTTGCTCTGGCTGTTGCCATGGAAATTCACGACTTCTCGTCTTTATAGCCTCACGTATTCTGAGTTATGGGGAAAATTTTATGGTTCGAGCGTCTATAACCTTCTCAACGATGCCCCCTCGGTGCTGGATAATACCGATACACAACTCAAAACTCCGAAAGTCGGGAGTAATCCGAAGTGTCGGTGAAATCGGCATGAAAGTCTCACGAGGGAAGGTTACATCGGCAAAATATTGCACGAGAAAATTTGAAAATTGTGGGTGAGAAGAATAGGGAGAGCGCGAGATTCACAGGTGCAGCTGGTGAAATATTTCGGCTGCAATTTCCGTCACACTTTATTTTTTATTTTTTCTTCTTTCATTTTTTTGGGGAAAAAAAATTTTTCTCGTCAAGATATTCTTTCTAGAATATATTTCAAACAGTATTAGGTTGAATAATCATAAATGCGAGTAGTTAACGTACCCTGAAGGATGAAAAGAGACAGAGCAATTATGGTTCATGTTTTGTTTTCGGTTAGTTATTCTTTTTTTTTATTTACAGCATTCAAACCATTCGGTTTATTCTGCTATAAAAAAATTATAATAATAATTTAAAAAATGATACAAATAATATATGATACATTAGGTTAGTTATTCTGATATCAATTATCTATCCAATTGAAATTAAGGTACCATTGGAGAACAATTTTTTGGCACTAGCGTATGAAAATTCATGCGCCACAAAAATTTAATTTTGTGAAAGATTAAATTCCTCCCATCAAATTGGTTAATTTCCCTCAAGTAAATCTGTTCTTATAGAGTTTATCGGCGGAGCTAATTATTTCTCTCAGTGCATGGACCTACGAACGGGTTCCAATGGATAACAACAATAAAAAAACAATAAAAATGAAATACCAATGCCAAAAAAATTCCAAAAAGTGTTGGAAAAAAATCCCGTGCCTTTCATTTTACAAGCCATCCGACTATCCGCCGTTATCCCCCGCAATAGGCGACTGCGCGTTGGCGTTACCATCGAGAGCCTCGAGAGTGACGCAGCGTGACAGGGCTCTCGAGCCCCATCGACTTCTCCTCTCCCATGTGCGCGCGCGCTCTCTCGATTTATTGGTCGCGCCTTGTGCCACGTTTCATTTCATATCCCTCTCCCCCTTTTTTATCCCCGATCTTTTTATTCATTTTTGGTGCTCTCGATTGGCCGGAGGACGCGACCGCCCCAGTGTCACGGTGAAATTGACCGAGAAAAAAAGGAAAGAGAAATCGAACTCACACAGCTTTCGGGCTCCTTCTGGCCAATCGGGGAGTGCTCCAGTCGTAATCGATACGATGATGCTACTCCAATTGACTATACCACGTAATGATGGCGCCCTTGAACTGCCCCCTCCCCTCGCTCATTAAAAAAAATTTCACGAATTTTATTCCAAGTTTTCTTCAAAATTGCGTCATGATTTTAATAGAAAAATAATTGTCACTCAATTAAATTATATTAATCCGATAAAATTTTTCATCTCCGATTTTTATTCGTCGCTATTTTTTTATGTATTCTAGCAAAATGTGAGGGCAGAAATTGAATTGATGGGTATTCTTTCATTATTTGGAAAAAAATATCAATTTTAAAACTTTCCGCAGACATTGAAAAATTGAAATTTTTATTTTCTTGCTGATCACGTATCTCTGTTCTTTTTTTCACTTTCTTCCATTGAAATTAAATCATAGAAAGGGAACATATGGATGTTTTTGCATTAAAAAAAATCAGTTTTGAAATTTTTCAGAAAAATAAAAAATGTTTGCTTTTATTTTCTTGCTGATCATCTCTCCCTGCCTTTTTCTCATTTCCTCTCAATGAAATTATTATATTATACTGATATTATTTAACATAAATGTCTCTTCATTTGAAAATGAGAAAAACCGTTTCCACAATTTGTATGCTACAATGGGAATAGAATCCAATAAATTTAATTTAATCTAACCACAAAGAAAAATTGGAAAGAAATCAATAAAATAAATTAATATAATATAATCTATTGAAACGGAAGAATTGAGGATAAAAAAATTGTTAGTATTTGCCCTTTCTCGTTATTCTTTTATCTTGTTTTCTAGTCCGCGGACGCGTCAGTCCTTTTTGTATTTCCTTTTATTATTCATTTCGCGCCAAAATCCTCTTAATAAACATTTATTCTTATCAAATACCTCGTATTTTACAATATATTAGGACTTCTCGATATTCAGAATCATTAGTCGCCCTTATCGCTGAAATCCTCGTTCGCCTTTTAACGAAAGGAATTTTCTTGTAATTCTTGTTCCAGAAAACTAATCGCTCGACCGCTATCACCTCGAAGTCGTCAGTCTCCTCAAAGGTCCCATTTATCAACAAATGAGTTGTTTTCGAACCCCCAGAGTATCGTAACAACAAGATAAAATGCAACTCTTCCCTCAAGCCCATTTAGCTGAAAAATACGATGAGAAATTGACCTAAAAATGGCTATTGATATCCCCGGACGACATACGCTCAGCGAGTCAGAGGGCGTTGATGCGTGTACGTAAAAGCGCGCGCATGTGTCCGGCAAATAAACTTTTACGTCCCTCGGGCTCCCCCCCCCCTCCGGCATTAGGGAAATATTCAAATGGGGTAAATAATCCACGAAACACAACTGTAACCCAGAGACCATGTGTGTAGATATATGTTGCCCCATTGTTATTCTACCGTGAAAACGACTGACGTTGTTACCTTTTATTAGCGTAATTCGTCCTATTAAACTGCTTCACTCGGAGCCTCCAACGGACCTTTTTACCGCTTCGATAATAAATTAAAGAACCCGACTGATTTATATTACCTTTCACCCTCGATTATTTTCTAGGAGAGGAAATTATGGAAATAGGGAGGTGGGTAAATTTGTCAAGCTCAAATGGATGGGAAAGATGGAGGAAAATGGGGGAGATTTTATTAATTGTAGCAATTAAATTAAGTTTATCTAGAATAACAACTACATTGTTGAGAATTCCACGAGTATTATTGAAAAATTATAAATTATTTATTATTATTATTATTATTATTATTATTTATTATTATTATTATTTATGAGTACATTAGCTTTGAGTTTTCATTTAAGCCCCATGTTATTGTATTCTTTTTATTATTTTATTTTATTATTTAAACTTTGCAGGTCTGAATCTCGATATTGCAGTGTTAGAAAACACTTTCAAAATCTGAAACAAAAATTGGAATGTTTATTTTTGGAAGAAGATTAATAAAATAATTGAAAATTGCAATTTTTGGAAATTCCGAGCATGTTCTGTAAATAATTTATAAACAATAAATTTTCGGCCTTAATTTTTCGATTTCATTTCTCTCATTTCATGAAGATGACTTATAAAGAAGAATCGGCATCAAATCGAATTTGAAATTAATAAAATAATCGATAATTTAAATTTTTCAATTGATAATGAATTGAATAATTGAACTATCGGATTGTAAATTGAATAATTGTAAACACGGGATTGCTAATTGACTATTGTTAATTGATTAGCGAAATACTCGTCAGTCCTTCGAACTCAATTACTGATTGATAAAATAATTGGCAATTTGGATGTTTAATTTTTCGATTAATTTAATTATTTGAAATTTAGGATTTCGTCTATGTCTGTTTACAAATCATCCCAATGAATTCTGTCAATGAAAATCACCCAAACAATCCTCTATCGCCTTCGGTTATCTCGAAATGCTCATTCTGTAGTGATTTGTCAACAACTTAACCCGAAACTACCCTCCCCCCCCCAAAGCCATCGTATTTAGACAACTAAAAGCGACGTCGTAGTTAGGCACGGTGCTCACAAGAGTGCCGATAAGATCTACCTTCTTCGCGTTACATAATTTCACCTTGCCGCTAAACACGAAACAATGGCCTCACGTGAGACATTCAAACACACATAAGTCGACAATGGCTATTTTAAAAAAGAATTGGCATGAGAGTATTTAGTGTGTACGGGCATTCGGTTGTGTTTGCGGTTGGTGAGGTGCCGGCAGGCCAGCGAGAGATAGCCCGACAGCGATTCACCAGCTGATAAAACACGGAGTTGGAAGCTACGGCCAGGATACGACCCACTGGCGGCGCACCCGCTGACAAATAGCCTGAGCGAAACTTGAAAAAAAAGCCAGGGAAAAGGGAGCACAGACATAACAGCAGATAACACGCATTTGCCATTCACCTAAATACTTTCACGCCTCCGAGATAGTCCAGTTTAATCATAATTATTGGATTTCATTGATGTGTATCAGTTCAGTTCACGTAGCTATTCAACTTCTAATTGGATAAAACACACTGGTGTATTCCGGGAATTTTTACATTTTTTTTCTTTCGAATCAGTTGTGGAATCGTGGATTCCATTATCGTTTTTCCTACATCTGACGGAATGCACTGGGGGTTTTTTTTATTTCTCTCATCGATATTTCCTCGCTTATGGCATTCTTCGACTGTTCGATCAATCTCTTCAGGACCACGTCATCGTGGAAATATCCTCGTGTTATGGTAAATCGGTTTGTTGCGTGTGCGGAGATAGCAAGGATGCGCGTGTTTTAAATGTGCAGTTGTGGGATGAAAAAATCAATGGAATGTAAATTTTTCAGGAGAATATTCCGTCGTCCTGGTGAGGAGTGAATTTAGGAGGGGAAATTTGCAGTTAAAAAATCGGAAAATCCCAGTGGTCTGGGCTCCTTAAGCCTCGATGATCCTATTGTTTACATTTTCCTATTATTTTTATATTCAACTATGATTGAAGCACTCGGGCTATCTGAAATCAATGACGATGACGCTCAACCACTGGCCTCTACTCATAGAGTCTACGACGTACAGTTTCTAGAATCCGCGAGAAACACAAACATCTAGACACTCTCGGGGTGTCATTCGCATCGATTACTATCATTCTTTTTACCTTCGGCTTTAAATAAAATATTTTCTGCATAGAGTCTACTTTTTCAATTTATACGCCGCCTGCGTATGCCTGTATTTAGTTTATTTTGTATCATCTGCTGTGACATGTGGAGAATTTCCATAGAAGAAAAATGCCTGACTCTGAAAAATAGTACAACATAATGACTTATTTTACTAATTTGTGGTGCTACAGGAATTTTTAGAGTTTAATATGTTGACGTTTTATTGAATTGGTGATTCCTCCAGTTCTCGAAAGCATCATTTTTTACGATAATGAAATTATTTTGCACTTTTGGGCGTGAGCGAAGCGAGCGAAATGAGCGAACTGAGCAATCGGGTTCTAGCTATTTTCCAATTAGTTGACCATTTTGATTCCTGACAGTCTCACATAATAATGTTTCACTTCGAAAACTGAGCGACGGCAGAATATTCTCTCCTCATTCCTCTCGCAACTTCGGACGAGAGCGAAGCGAGCGATTATGTTCCCCGCGGGAGCGTCGACCACGCGTCGACCAAAACGCCCGCGTTTTCAGAAAAACTAGCATTAAAAATGACAGAAAAAAATGTAAGAAAACTGCTGTGCACACGCATCGCGAAGCAGGACGACACAAACTCCCAAGTGCAGTTGGGTGTAAACAGCACGAAACGGGAGTTTTCTCGCGTGGCGCGAACGTGTATAGATGTACCGCGGTGTTTGGAAAAAAAAATGAGGGAAGATGCGAATCGCGGATAAGGTTTTTGCGGGCCACGGGGGATGTGCACGCTCCCGTAACTATCTTTGCAGTCTTCTAGGCCTGACTCGCGTGTCTCCCTCGTGAATAAGGCATTGCCGCGGCCCCCGGTGGATCGATTCTCATCACCGTGGAGACATTTTTCAGGAGAACGACGCGAAAAATCTCGAGTAAAAGCGGAAAATTGGCTTGACACTGGTTTCTAAAAGTTATATCTTATCGAGGGGAAACGTAAACAATGGGCTCATGCAGTTGAAAGTTTTTCAGGAGAAAAAAAATTGGAACGATTTTTTTTTGCATAAAACACCATTTTTTCCTCGATTGTTTTAGCAAAGAAATGCCCTCAATTTTTTTATTCGCATTCATTGATAATGAAAATTGAAATTGTAGTCAATTTCAATATTTTTAATTTTATACTGCTCAAAATTTTTGGTTGAAAAAAAATATTTCCGAAAGTTTAAACAATTTCAATTATTTATTTATAAAAAGGGAATGTCTTTCACATAATTCCACTCATAAATTTGACTATTGAAATTGTTTTCGATTAATCAGAATGATTCGTTGTTTTAAATAAATATATTTTGCATGAGAAAAATATTGGCTAATATATCGTTTAAAATTGATTCACCGAGTTTGTAACGAAAAGATTGATGCACCATTGCGCTCGCCTATCTCGTTACCATCAGTGAGTACGTAATGCAGCTTAACACAAGGGAAAATAGTGTACATACATTGTCACGCCACTGGTTCATTCACGCTAATAAGGCGTGAACTTTTGAAGTGGATGGGGTCATGTGGAAATCAACTTGTTATGTGGGTTAAGGTTCTTTAACTCGGATTTTGGTTTCAATGAATTTAGACAGCGGAAAATTGGGCATTTGAATTCAATTCGTTCGTCCAGTCAACAGTCGCAATCGTAGGTAATCATTGCCGTATGACCTGAATGTTTTATCGGATATGAAATGAGTCAAATTAAATTGAGAAAAATGATTCAAAAAATATGAAGAATAGTTGGGGAATTTATGGGAGATTAAGCCCATCGAAATTTCAGTTCTTTCGTTCATCACCTCTCGGCTGTGAAGAGAATAAAACGCTTTAGACGCGGGAGAATACGAATGCGCGTTGGTTCTCAGCTACTCGCAAAACGAATGGAAAAAAATAAACGAGAAGACAGATATATCGCGATGCATCACGTGTCCGTCAAGGGAAAAGACTGAGGGGCAGCGAGGGGGGAGGGCGAGCCGCAGGATCGGTCACCGGAACGGACGTTCCTTCCTTCCCTCCTGATGGCTGCTCGACGAATTTACGTCACGGTCCTGTGACCTCCTTCGTGGGACGCCACGTGATTTCGTTTCAGGAAACGCGAGACTGCAACGACGAATTTTTTGTAAACAATTCTGGGGGATTTTGTTGTTAGAGAAAATCGCAATTTGAGATTTCACAGGGGAATTTCCTACGAAAACATGAATATTCAGCGTTATTCACATTATATTTTGCACAGATAAATAATTGAAATTGTTCAAACTGTTTAAATTGTTTAAACTTTATTCATATATACTTGTGAATAAATTTACTACGATTCCGAGCAAATGATTTTTATCGTGGAAAATTGATTGTTTATAAATTATTTATATAAAATGCGAGTAATTTTCACAAATTGTATTTTAAAAATTATTTCAACAATTTTTCTCCAAAAGTAAACTTTTTAATTTGTTTTTAAGGTTTTTAAAATATTTTCTAACGGTTCAAGTTCGAGATCAGACATTGCCCGAATCATAAATTTTAAATAATGTTGAATTTCGAAGGAGTCAATTGTTAATAGTACTCATCAATTTCAAATTATTAAATTAATCACCAATTAAAATTAATTGATGATTATTTGATTAATCGAAAATCCCTCAATAATCAATTAACAATTCCATATTTTCACTTATTTAAATCGTAGTCAATTGAAAATGATAAAACAATTGATAATTTAAATTTTCAATTAATTGAGATTCAAATTGAGACCTCCAAAGTTTAAATAATAAAATTATTGTAAAATGTCTTCAAAACCAATGTAAAATTTTCTTCAAAAATCAAACAAAGTTTAAAACAAACTATACAAATGTTCTAAATCCAAGACCTTCTCTCTTCCCCCTTCAACATTTCAAAACTACCGTTGCAAAACGTCTCATTTTCTCTTCAAAAACCGTCTAAACTGCCCCTGTCTCCCCCCCAAAATCATCTTATCCCCCTTCGAATTCCCAAACTTGAAAAATTTTCCGAACAAAAAAAAAAATGGAAAACCCCCAGCAACCGGATAATTCAGTGAAATGCGAGCGTTGGTTTAGTGGGACGCTGACCACGCCGTAGGAACGTCCATCCAGGGGACGAGGAACTACACCTCGATGAGCACGGCACGACATTCTCCTTGTCCCCCTTCGTCCTCCTCAATGATGGAACTCCCGTCCTCCTCTCTCCGCTCTCTCATTTACTCGACTATCTGTCTCACGACCTCCTCCATCCCCTCGCGGATACCAAGAACAACCTCCCCCTCTCCCCCTCCCTCCCCCTCGAACAGCCTCACCACTGCTCATCGTCCTCGACGAGCATCCACCACGACTCTTCGGTAAACCACGATGATGACGCTCGCAAAGCGTGACGAAGGTATCCACCTACGAAACGGGAGTATATTCCCTCACATTTTTTGTCCTCTCTTTACATTCGTGAGTCCTGATATAGGCGGAATGAGAGAGCGAGGGAAGACAACTAATAATGCTGGGATGGTGAATAGAAATATTGTTGGAGCGTCATGGGAAAGACTGCTTCTGTACACATCAATAATTAGTTAGAGAGGGTAATTAGGACACGCGACACACGTAAATTGGGGGAAGGAAAATGGGGAAATGATTGAGGGTTAGGCGTTCAAACGGAGAGGGGATTAACGAGGGGGCATTAATGCCAATCCTTTTACCGTTATTTAATTTAAGATTTTTTTACGCTGCGCGGCGACTGTTTCTTGCAATTTTTTTTAGTTGGTTCTGTTTGTTGATGGGTTTTCCGTCCGGACGCGGAATCCCTTTGATAAATATCCAATGGAATGTTTTTTTAGCCAATCTATTCTGCCTACGGTAATCTTTCTTTATTATTATATTATATTATCATATCATATCATATATTATAATGTATTGGTGACACGTCTAAACTTCACGGCGTCATTTCAACATTTTCATTTTCTACCAAAACTATTTCATCATTCGGTTTTTCATCATATTCAATTTCAACGTTAATTTCACATCAGAGTTTTCACCGTACTGATTATTCTTCGATTGTCAGGTATATGGTTGGGTTGGTTTCGTTTGTTTTTTCATATTGGTGTCTATATATTTATATTTCAAATGTATATGGGTTGGATGCTATGAAGATAGCTGGGAGTTTTATTGTCTTTTCCTTTGGATGCCCAATGGTGATATTTTCGATGTGTTTGTTGACATCCAGAGCACATATAATGGTGTTTTTGTTTGATTTGTGTTGATTATTACACATGTTTAAATTGTGTTGTGATGAGTTTGATTGTGTTGACTTTGTTTTGTGAGATATAGACATGGAACCAATGTATTATGTATAATATAGTGTAGTATATGTATTATGTTATAATATATTTATAAAAAATTTAAAAAAAAATACCTTTCTTTCTTTCTTTTCAAGAATTTTAAAAATTTTGTTATAATAAATAACATAAATATTATGTTATATATAATATAATATGATATATACTAAACTAAATAGAAAAAAGAATTAAATTTCAGTATTCTAAACACTGTTTTTAAAAATAAATAAAATCCCCGTTCGACCGAAGCTTAATATTGCCACTTCATCACAAATGATTTCGAATTTGAATTGAAAATGATAATGTATACCTGACACTCATTCACTTGGTAACTGAACAACGAAAAAACCCGTTCGTTCTTCGAGAGGTTGGTAAATTTTTTGTCTACAAAATTTCTCATCGCAAAATCGCAATCGCAATCCAAATGCCAATGATTCTTGTGGAGTGAATCTACTTTGGAAGAACCTAATGGACTTCAGCCCAATCTCTACCAGAGTCATATTAAGTTTTAATATTAGTGGAAATCCATCGAAAACTTCTATATCCCGGTTCTACCAATGCCTGAGGTACCTGAGGTAGAGAATACGCCCGCGGAGCCGCGAGAAAAATCGCGGAGATTTATGGCTCCATCTCGCCGCCTGATTCCGTTTCATCGGTTTTTAATGAAGACAGGTGACGTGGGATGACAACCGCTGGTGTCAACATAACGAGAAAAACAGGAACGGGAGATGTTGGGGTTATGCAACGCGCTGGGTTATGAATATGTACGAAAGTAACGAATACCGATGACGGGCACAATGAAAAAATGGGATAAAAGAGTGACGAGAGAGTTAGGTGCCGCTGCGCGTGCACCATTGTTGGCACAATGGGGCGACATCGTGACACATTGCGTTAATTTACGTGAGGGTAATTGGTAAATCGGAGTCTTATGTTTGTGGTTTTTGGATTGCAGCGGGGAAAATTATTCGGGGGAATTTCATGTTTTTTTTACTCTAAATGACATTTGATGTCATTCTGAAAATTTCTAGGTTTTGGATGGATTTTTTATGGGGAAAAAAATTGTGGGAAAAATTTCATATTAAATACTGTTTTTACGAATGAGATAAAAGGGAATATTCAGCATTGTTCAAATTACATTTTCCGACATTCCGAACTGAAAATTCCACCTACATTTTAACGACATTGGGCTCATCGGGGACAGTCGGAATGAGTCATGCCCTCAGCTTATGTAAACAAAAAAAATTTACTGACTTCAGTTTTCATCTCTTGTGACGTTACAATCGCAATTTCTGAATCTTATGTTTCACTCTTTTATAACGTTTTTTTATCTCTTTGTCTTCTATAATCGTGGAAGCGCGCTTCGTTGGCTCACACTCGTTTGATTCCTCCGGTATCTCAAGGTTATAGAAATAAATATTCTCCGCAAGTGCATTCACAAAATTTTCGCAGCAAATAAAGACGACAAAAAAAATTGGAATAAAATTAAAGTGAATGAGAATTGTCGGACAGTTTGGATCGTTGAAGGCACTCCGCATCACTGATGCTACGCAGGAAGCAGAGGCAGAGGGCATTATGAATTCACTCATGCAGGGGAAAAAAGGAGGGAAAAAATGCTGACATAACAAGTGATGAAAAAGACAAATAGTTGGCAGCAAAAATACTGGGATGACTGAGATTTTTAGTCGATGTCAAAGTACTCGACGGGCGCTGGATTTAATCTTTGAGGGCTCACTACCCCTCACTTTCACTGACGCATGAGCTTGCTCTCACTTTTTTTATTTTTCAATTTTTTTATTCAATGAACAATTAGTATTTACGTACATACACATCTTCATAAATATCTTCTTCATATTGATTAAACTTATAATCCATTAGTGACTCGAGTCTATTTTATATTTTTAGCATTTGATTTCACAATAACATTTTATTCTGCTTGAGATGCAATCATCTTTGCAGCTTAAAAAAATGAAAAATAAATTTTTAATGCAATTATTTAACTACGTAATTACGTGGAACTTTCGATGTTAAACCTCAAAAATAAATATTTGTTAGTGGTATGAAGCGACGAGCTTGCGATACTGACTCACTCGGCGATGCTGTGATTGCTTATTGTCCGTGATAGATTAGATCGTGGGGAGCGATTGAGGGTCATGACCCCTTGGTACTAATTGACATTATCTGTTTGGGGCGATACTTTGAGGTGAGACCTAAAAAAAATATCCAGAGAAGAGACATTTTTTAAGTTATTTATAAATAAAGATTTTTTTTATATTGCGAAAATTCCTTTATTTGAAATGACTCAATTGTTTGTTTCATTTTAATAAATGATTTATTCGGAATAATAAAATGTTTCCTTGAATTTAATGCAAATTTTATTTGAAATTAATAACTCGCTTATTCGATATAATTAAATCCTTTATTTGAGTCAAATAAAAATTTTCAAACAAACATTTTCAATTGAGTCGAAGTATCAGGTGATTTTACATCATCTCTTGAGGTCAATGAACAAAATTTCATCAGCTTGTTTACATGAATGACCTCTAAAAATCAGTGGCTCGTGCCCGGCCACAACTATGTAAATTACGTTATTATTAAATCCCATTATTACAGTCATTAGATATACGTTATGATGTTTTTAACGGCTCTGACACTTTATTCGAGTTAAATGTTTTCAGCTTTCGTTCGAAACTTTCTTTTTTGTGAATTCCAGTGGCGTTATCTAGGATCGAAAATTACTTAATCACTCCTTGGCATTTTAATCGGATAATTACTGTAATCACAGGTCAGTGACCTGAGCAGTCTTTACCCACGAATTATCACCCGTGTGTGTTTATAGTATTCTCGGGTAAATTGTGCATTATTATTTTCACCGAGTAGAGCTGACGCCGGCGCTGATCTATCGCCTCATTTACCTGTGTGAAACCTCATTTTTTCACTGCAAAACAATCCCTTCTTTTATTAATGAATAATTTTGAAACTCTGATCAATTTTCTTTCACTCATTTCTCAGTTGCCTTAGCTCTTCGCCGAGTTTTCGCAGGATATCTCCGAATCTAATCGAGATATCGAAATTTTCGTAATAACCTTTTTTGTAGCTCTTAACTCGCTCCACAAAAAAGTTCGTAACAAAAATTTTGCTATTGTCCTTAGATTCCGAGATATTTATCAAAAACCGTGTTACCGCTTCGCTACTGAATTTATTTCCATGTTCACAAGAATTATTTTAAAAATTCACTTCATTACAGGGACTGCTCCACTTGTAAATTCTCCAAGCCGACCCAGTGATAATGATATCACATGGCATTTCTCCCATGTCAAAAGCTTTCCTCGGTAAACAAAAAGAAACATGAAAATAAAACGAAAAAAACTAAAAACTCCCATTACCCCGGAAGTTCCGTAATTCCTGAGAAAAATGTTGAGCCTCCTCGTCGTGCACGTCGCCAAGACAAACGACAGCTTGAGCCCGTGCCGGTGGTATATAAAATCAGTCTGCAGTGTATAAAACCGAGGGACTGCGGCATACGGTAGACCCTGGAGGCCACGAAGATACGGCTGGGGAGTATTTTTAATACTTGAATATTCCGTCTAACCGCTCTAAACTTTTCACGGATATTTGCATTAATTTTCTACCGTGCTTCGGGTGCAGGTGCACTGGTGAAAAATAAAATGCCCTCGACGTTTGTTTTATTGCGGACATTTTTCAGGGGAAAAAATTGTTGCTGCGAGTAATAAACGTGAAATATTCTCCATTCCATCGCCGGGTTGACGTATGCAGAGACTGAATATCGACAAAAGGCCGGTTATAGCCTCGGGGCGCATCATACCTCCTTCGCACACTTGTTCGCGGGTCAAACTGTCGGGGGACTGCCGATTGCCACAACGATGTGGCACTCTGTAGACAATGTGTGTTTTGCAAATCCAAGGGTGATGGAGAAAGTAGAGTATTGTGTAAAGGACACTGCGGGGGGGGGGAGGGGGAGGCTTGCGAAGGTGACGAGTGGCTTTTCTGGAAATTCCGGAATTGAGGTGCACTGGGGGAATTTTTTGTTACAGTTTAGTTTCTTTGGAATTTGAGGGAATTTTGAATTGAAAATTCCATGGGAAATTCTAGGAGAATTCGAACGTTCAGGGGATTATTCCGTGGAAATTANGGGGGAATTTTTTGTTACAGTTTAGTTTGTTTGGAATTTGAGGGAATTTTGAATTGAAAATTCCATGGGAAATTCTAGGAGAATTCGAACGTTCAGGGGATTATTCCGTGGAAATTAATGAAAGTCCGTGGAATTCCGGTGAATATATTCTTGAATTTTTAGTGAATTGAATGTTTTCATTGAAATTTTAAAGGCGTTGGAAAATTCTTGTCTTCATGCTGTTAAACAATTTGAATTTTAACTCGATTGTCAGGGAATCTGAAGTTGTTTGAATTCCGGAATTGAGGTGCACTGGAAGAATTTTTTGTTATAGTTTAGTTTCTTTGAAATTTGAGGGAATTTTGAATTGAAAATTCCATTGCAAATTCCGAATTTCATGGGGAATTCTAGGAGAATTCGAACGTTCAGGGGATTATTCCGTGGAAATTAATGAAAGTCGGTGGAATTCCGGTGAATATATTCTTGAATTTTTAGTGAATTGAATGTTTTCATTGAAATTTTAAAGGCGGTGGAAAATTCTTGTCTTCATGCTGTTAAACAATTTGAATTTTAATTCGATTGTCAGGGAATCTGAAGTTGTTTGAATTCCGGAATTGAGGTGCACTGGGAGAATTTTTTGTTATAGTTTAGCTTCATTGACATTTGAGGGAATTTTGAATTGAAAATTCCATTGCAAATTCCGAATTTCATGGGGAATTCTAGGAGAATTCGAACGTTCAGGGGATTATTCCACGAAAATTAAGGGAAGTCGGTGGAATTTCGTTGAATATATTCTTGAATTTTTAGTTCATTGAATTTTTTCATTGAAATTTTACAGGCGTTGGGAAATTCTCGTCTTAATTCTGCTAAAAATAAGCATTTGCATTCAATTTTCAGGGAAATCTGAAATTTCATTATTTTATCCCCCTAAATCGCATTCAATGTCACCTGTCCGAAATTCCAATGAATTCCGTCATTAAAAATTCAGTGAATCTCCGAATTTCAGTTCAACCATTCCCCCAAACGTCTGGAAATCAGAGAAATTCAGGGTAAAGCCTTTTTAAATTATTAATTAACCAAAAATTCTCACAATTTTGTACCAAAAATTAACGTTTCGATTGAAAATTCAAGAGAATCGGTAAATTCCCGTCATTCTACCGCCAAAAAATTAGGAATTACACTGAAATTTCCCTGAAATTTGAATTTCCACCACATCTTCCCACAATTTTCTCCACAATTTTCCCCCCTATCCCCTCCCACACATCCCCCCACCCCTGAAAACCCTCCGCGCAAAGAAATCCCCAAGAAGACACGACAGGATTATTTAAAAAAAAGTTGCATAATTCGGTTCTGGCCGCGTGTCAGTCAGTCGGTTGGTAACTTTAATTAACCGAGTCGTCTGCAGGGGTATATGGGGAGAAGGTGGAGCCGGATGGCCCGCGGAAAGGACCCCGGCGTCACGTCAAAACGAGTTCATTAAAACTCTGGTCCTAAGATATGTTCCTGAAGAAGAATGAGGCATGATGAAAAATGAATAAAAAAAATTGGCGAAGAGAGAAATAAGGAGGGACTCAGACCCGCGCGGCATTGTTTCAAACTATCCGTTTTACTCTTATACACACAGCGGCGCGGGAGGGGAAAGGGGAGGGGTGGGGAAGGGGTTGAAGTACAAGCGGGATCGAGTAAAGAGAGGGGAATCCACGCGCGGCGTGCCGGTGCGAATAAATCTCGTTCTAATTGCTCTTGTTTGAAAAAGCGAGATGTTGCACGGTCGATGGCGTCCGACAAAGGGCCCTGTGACCTTGTATTTTCGTACGTTGAACATCCAAGTCGCTGGGTTAACGCTATTTCAAACAGTGTCCGGTAAGCGCTGACTTTTATCGATATTTACGGCAGCGGGAGATGCGTGTTACGTACTAACATTTGTTGAATGAATTCTTTTAATTGATTGGAGGCTTCTGCATCGTAAACGGTTGGGGAGGATTTTTTTAATGGGATTATTAGAGCCGGGGAAATGACACATTCGAATCGAATACGAGAATTTATCGGAAAATTTTGTATTGATTTCTAGAATTTTTTTGGGGAGAGTATTGAACTCGTTTGATCCAAAATAAAGGATCGTTCGTGAATTAATTTAATGATTTTTGTGAATGGAATAATTGATTTTTAATTTTAATTTGCTTGAGGTGAAAATCTGAAGGTGAATGAATACAACTTCATTAGAAAATTCTCTGTTCATTTGGACTTTTTTTTTCTCAATTAATACCCTGACATGTTTGTTTAACTGAAAGTGTTTTAATAGAATCCACAATCGATTAATTCGACCCAAATAAATATAATAATTGATCATTTGAAACAGTTATTTAAGTGGAAAATAGAAATTATAATCGCGTTTGGAACGACGCATTGATGGATTTGTTGTTTTTCATTTGCTTCAGGTGAAAATCTGGTTTCAAAACAGAAGGAGTAAGTACAAGAAGATGATGAAAGCAGCACAGCAGGTTGGAGGCGGTGGTGGACAGCACGGAAGCCTGTTGGCCGGTGGCCCATCGCCTCAGCCCGGACAACCTGGGGGTCTCATGCAGGGCGGTAAGTGTCACGCGATCATTAAAATTGTTCCTCTATTTTATGCATGAAATTATGCTACAACTCCATTTCTAGTTATTTCTCCTTTTATTACCGAAAATATTGATCATGAATGCAGCGAAATTATTTATTAAGGATATCCGAGTACTTTGGCTGTTTTTTCTCCAGTGAAATGCTTTTCTGCTTTTGTTTCTGAACATTTTACAATGATTTCATTATTTGAACTTTGTAAATCTGAATTTGAATCTCGATTTTCAACTGTTAGAAAACATTTTAAAAACGAACAAAATATTGGAGTTTACCTTTGGAGGAAAATTAATGAAATAATTTATAAACGATCAATTTTCCCCCATAAAAATAATTTTTTTGGAATTACAACAAATTTATTCATATTCAAACTTTTACCAGAAACCGATTTCATGCCTAAAAAATAAGTTTTCGGAAGTTTAAACAATTTCAATTATTTATTTATGAACACCGAATGTTTAAAAAATTAATAATATACTATATATAGACACTTGGACATCTGTGATATCTCAAACAATGTGAATTAACGATATAAACACAAAAATGTAACTTTAAAAATGGCATGCTGTGCCATTTCTGGATAAAAAAATGCTGAAAAATGTAATTTTCATTTTAAAAAATGTGAATATTCTAAATTAAACCCAATTTCTTTCGAAAATAAAAAACATCCCGACATCAGCATATTACCTAGAAGACAGGAAATTTTTTGGTCTATAAAAATGGCAATCACATGTGCAACGACAAATAATTTATCATCCTCCCCCGCAAATAAGTGCCCACAATGAAGTAACAGATTGTTTCATCGATTTTTCCTGTTTATTTTTGCTGCAGGCGGTGGTAGTTCGGTGTCGGGGAGCCCGACGACGGGTTACCTGGGTGGAATGGGGGGTGGCGGGGGTGAGAATACACCGGGCAGCTCGACGCCCGGCAGTGATATGTCGCCGCAGCACAACGAGAGTCCACCAGCGCCATCATGGACCGGTGAAATGAAACACCACCCACATGCACACGCACCACCACACACTCATCATCATCCCCATACGCCTGGGCATCATCCGCCTCCCCTACCCCCGCCGCCGCATCACCCGGGATACATGCCCCAGTACTCGTGGTACCAAGCTGACCCCAATCCCGGATTACTCACGTGAGTCTCATAAATTATTATTTTTCCGCGGATTTTTGCAGTTGAAATATTCAATTGGAGAATTTTTTTTATAGGACAATTGTTGGAGACGAATGGAAATTTTTGGGGAAGTGACATTGCAGCTGATTTGAGGAAACAATTTTACTTGTGTTTAAGATTCTTTTAATGTGATTTTATTGACGTTTCTCAGCCATTCAAGTGTATTTGACTGAAATCTCAATATATCTAAAATCAAAAGCCCAAAATTAATGTGAAATGGACTTTAACAATTGTTTTTGATTTATTATTTTTCGACGGATTTTCGATGAATTTCCATTCCAATAATTCGATTTTGAGATCCACAATGTTATTTCCCGAGACATTAATTCCTCCAGTATCCGCATTCGCCCCGGAAAATTCACCCCTTCCTTTTTAATTCCAGGGTATGGCCAGCGGTTTAACCTAGCCACAGTCCCCCCTAGCCTCCCCCAACGGGATTGGACACCCCAAAATCGGCTGTTTCACGTACCAGAGGAACTCCCAACGGTGGATCCAGTTGCTGCCGAGAAAAAGGTGCGATCGCTCCCCCACAAATCCTGAAATTGTCGCCGCGAAATAATCATGAACTCGAAAATAATAAAATCACGAAATTCTGTACTCGGGTTCATTTCATTGGCCAACGTGACCCACTTGGGGTTTTTTGAACCCTCGGGTCACCCACCGGGACTAACAAAAAGAGAGAAAAATCATGAAATTGCAGACAGAAGCAACCAGTTGCACAAGCGTATCTCGGAGGAAAGAGTATGGTCTTGGGGTTTGCTTGCGGCGGTTTTGAATTAATGAAATCCTAATGACATTTTCGTGAGCGAAACGAGGCAATCGCAGTGGCGCGAGATGTAATCAGTGTCTGTGGAGTTACCTCCACTCCGCCCTCTGTCTTTTCTGTCTGTTCTACTGGATGAGGCAACCAGAGTTGAGGATGGAATTGACCGAAAAAAAAGGTACATCAGCTTGGAGAGGGGAAAAAATTAGCTTCACGGCGCCGGACCTGTCTCCCTAGCTTCATTAGTGTCGTCAGGGAACAAAAAATAAGGGGAAAAATGGGGGAACACACCTCCTTTAATGCTTCCGGTCGATTAGGATTTTTTTCACTTTTTTTAATGCCACTGGGATGATGGGATTCAGTTCGGGGGTCCAGCGTGGAAGTGGGGGCTTTCGAGTTTCGAGGGACAATCGATTTTTTGAAAATTAATGAGGAATTAGAATTTAAGTTGAGATGGAATCGTAAGAAAATTTATCTTGTCGTGGAATACGTCGCTCGAAGCTTCGGAGATATTTAAGGATATCCAAATATCTTTTGAGGTTTGGCACAGGCCACAACGTAGATTCCAGCATTTTCAATCATCAAATGTGTCAATTACATTGCGTTGTTTATAAACAAATAAATTATTTGAACTTTCGAGAGCCTTATTTTTTCATGAATAAATTTGTTACGTTTTCGAACAAATTATTTTTGTTGGAAAATTGATTGTTTGTAAATTATTCATAAATAATGCTCGTAATTTTCAAAAATTGCAATTTTTAAATCATTTCATCAATCTTCCAAAATCAAAATTTCTAATTTTCTTCTTCAGATCTTTAAAATATTTTCTAACGGTTCCATATGGAGATTAAAATTCAGACCTACAAAATTTAAATAATAAAAATCATTATGAAATCTCTGCAAACTTGAGGTCAGATGGGGCTCAAATGAATTTCACAGGAGAAAAAATATCCGAGTTCTTTGGATAAATTCATGTGATAGCGCAATTGAACTAAATTTGAATAAATATTTTGAAAAAACCCCAGAATCCCCGAGCGATTTTTGCAGATGAAAGATAACAAAAAATGATCTCCAGAAAATTTTTCCCACCCACGCTGGTCCCGAGATCTTGGATTTTTCGTATAATTTATTCATCTCATCCGTTCAATCACCAGTGCCCCACCTGTTCGACCACCGTATGGCTCCCCCCATCCGTCAAAAACCATAATCAGGCGGGAAATTATGCAAACTCGCAGCGACTGAGGTATTCCCATAAAAAATGTAATTTTGATTAGAGGAAATCGACTTGAACCCCCGTGTGTATTTTTCCGGAAGTTGGTTCCCCTCCGCCATCCCGGCGAAATGAAAAATGCACTTGGAAAGCAGTACAAAACACCCGAGTTTATTTCTCCAAACCAGCAATTTAGAATCGTACGCAAAGCCACAATCCCTTCTCCACTGGTGAGAACATCATGCAATATTACCATTCTCCGATTGCATTGATTTCCCACGGAAGTAAAAAAGTGAAAACCTCATGTACGACTCTATAAACTAATAAGACAGACACTGAGTAGAAGAGAGGAAGGAAAATCCCCCTCCCAAGGGTGAAAACCAATTAGCCAATGCGCGGAAAATCATTTCAGGTTCAGGGGAAGCTCTCCAGCACTAAATAAATCACAACAAAACCTGCAGTTGTGTTCTAATCACCGATAAAAGGGCGTTTATCCTCCTGGGAAGAGAGAAATGAGCCGAAGAGTAAATAGCAAATAAAAATCCATTTCCGGAAAAAAAAAACCCGAGAAAAAAAATTCCCGAAATTGACAAAAAAAAACAGAATTTTTAAAAACCGCCCGTCTTGCCCCAGTCGCTTTTAGGACGCAGTCCAAAACGTTTTGTCTGACGAAATTAATTTCTCTAATGTCCGGATAGCCACCGGGGCTGGACGGGTTGCGTTGGGATTTTTTTTCTCGAAAATGAAATTTAAGAGAGAACGAGGAAAATAAATAAATGGAGAATACGACCCCGAGGGTCGAGTAGATTTTTTTTCTAGCGTTTACTAGCATCCTGGCGTATTAACGTTTTCTCGATGAAAAGAAATTTCCCTATTTGTACATAAGGCGCCGGGAGCCCAAAAACATTTTAGGTATTAAGTCATTAAGTGGATTTGTGTAAAATATAACTTTGTGATCTAAGATTGTAAAAAATAATGATAGTTGTAATTGATAAATAAAAGATGAAAAATGAGAAGGTACACGTATATAGAGCAATCTGCCCTCGCCCGAGAGTTGACTACACGTGTGTTGACGACGAAAAGAGAAGAAGAGAATAAAATTCAAGGGAGCGGATGCGGTGAATTATTACTGATGCTAACACGAGAGAGTGTGTGCGCACGTGGCGAGAAAGCAAGATGTTGTCTATCGTATGGTATTATAAATTAGGAAAGAAGTCACCCACACTCCTGTCCTCTCCTTTCTCTCGATTATCGATTTTACCGTTTTCGCGCTCCCGATTGTATTTTTTTTTTGTAAATCCGAATGATCTTTTGGTTTTTGGTCCGTGCGATGTGAGTGAGAAAATCGTTTCCCTCCTCTTTAACATAGATGTTATGGAAGAAAACTAAAATACCTTAACTATGATTATTATTGTATAAAATATGAATAATAACTAATTAATTCAATTTAAATGATATTTGTGGGGGTTTTATTTATTCAATCCCTGAATTCTTCGATGTCTTTGGTTTGTGGCTTTTATTTTCGATTCAATTCACAGATTTAATGTTGTTATGTTTAAGTGAATGGTAAGTATAAAATGAAAATAATACGTATTTTATATTTTTTAAATTTTATTTAGTTGATGAAAATTTAAATTTTTTTACCCGTGACATTGTCATTTTGTCAGCGAAGCAGTTTATTTTTCACGTCGCTACGAATGCGAAATTTCAGTTGGAGAACGTAATAATTTTTGATCAATTTTCCCGAAAGAAATTGATTAACAAAAACGTGATCTCTCATTTTTGGCATAAAATATAACAATGAGACTAATAAAATCAACAGGTCGAAATAATACTCGTGACTAAAAGAATTATTTATATTATTTACATTTAAAAAATGCCTGAACTAACTAATCTGTCTAAATAACTTAATAATAAAAATACTAAATTTTTGTCATTTAGTTTTAGTTTTGTTCTTCTTTTTTAATAATTTTACTACATTACAGTTGCCACAATTACGCTCAATCATTATTACTCTTCAGAAATGACGGAAAAATGGACTTCAGCGTTTATTCACAGGTCTGTAGACGCGAAGTGCTTCATTCCGATTAATAAATAATGAAACTTCATTTAACATTTGCTTCATTGTAGCCACCTGGAAGTTCCTACACACCCTACACTCACAGACAGCTATAACACATTTTCCAGAAGTTTGCAATATGTACCCTGTTCACACACAACAAAGTCGCGTATGAGAATAAGTTCTCGTTATCAATGAAAATCTGGAACAATTCAAATGCCAATGAACCGAGTGACCGATTAGTGACACAGATGGTTCCATTATTCGTCATATCATTTGGTAATATTATTCTTCACTCAACCTCAAAACAGACCATGTAATAAACGCGGAAATATAGTCCGTGAAGAAAATAATGTATTTTCCTTTCTATCGTTCTTGGTACTTCATTTATAAAACGATATTGCTATTCACACGATGAGTTTGAACTAGAGGCGTAACGACTGAAAACTTGTATGAAGGCAATTTTCCTGATTGCAGCGGAATAATTACAAAAATAATAGGAAGCATTCGTTGGAATTGATTAATTTACTTATTTATAGCCAAAATGTTGTTCTTGCGAAAATTCAGAATTCATTATTTACCGAGAAAAACTGCTCTTTAATTAATAATATTATATAAATTTCTCGACATAAACTTTCTAAAGAAAAATCATTAAAAAATGAACGACAAAAATTTGGCAAATTTAAGGTTACAATTTTTTGTGGAAATATCTCAATAGAATAAATTGTATAAAAAATGGAATTCTATTGGTTTTTCTATTCAGGCGTAAAATTAATAAATTTGAACATAAAAAAATAAAGTGAAAAAAAATTAAAAATAAATTTAAATTAAAAATAACAAATTAAAAATATTCGCCCACAAAAAAAATGTTTCTTGAATTGAAAACAATATTCTCCATTCATTCATGCGAGCAACAATTGCGATAAACTTCTCTTCTATAGTTTAATAAAAATAAATTCTTTGAGACTGTTAGCTGACAAAAGAGTCGAGTCCATTGGAGAGAGTCTCATTGAGCATGAGAACTGGTGCATAATGAGCACAATAGCTGAAAAAAAAGGGCGCTGAGCGTTGTGAGGCGCCGATGCTGCATTCATCCCCGAATTTTTCGTGTTCCCGGGGGCCTCTTAGGAGATTACGTCGAGTGGATGTTTATTCGAGCCGTAGCCCCCGGTTTCATTCATCTCCAGTCACTCGTCCAAGAGCACTTTCCTCTCCTCCAATGTTTCTCGTTTAGATTCACTGTTAATGATTTCGAGGAATCATCGTCCCGATTTATTATTATTTATTTCCCAGTTTTAATGGACAACTTCCGGTTGAAATCAGTGGGATTCTCTGACACGTGTATCACGAGACTGCAGCGACCAATCGACCTAGATTAACTTCGTTGTGTCGAGACTTCCGTCTGATAGATGAAATGAGAGTTGGGAATTGTGTACCTTCGCGTCGGGCGCGTGTGGACCATCCTCTTACCGTGAGATGTTCCCCGGGGGTCAATGGGTCGCGGGTACGGAAAGAGTCGAGGGAGATTTGATGGAGAAGGTAGAGGAAATATTTTCTCAGCAGATGGAGAAATTGAGTATTAAAAAAATTGATGATTCGAGGTGTTGCACGCACACGGAAAAATTTTTTCCATTGAGATTTTTCTATACGAATTCCTAAACATTAATTTTCCAAGTTTTTTCATGCTATTTTTTCTTTTCTCATTAAAAAAATTAAACAACAAAATCTTGGAATATTTGGGGCCAGGAATTTCCATAGAGAATATCACAAATAGAATAAATTGTCTAGAAAAATGCAATTCTATTGATTCTTTCTATGCACACATAAAATAAATAAATTCTTCAAAAATGAAAAAATGATTTAAATAAAAAAAAAATTTTTTATTCGAATTCCTCGACACGAATTTTCAAAATTTTTTCAACTCCATTTTTCTTTTCTCTTCGTGAAAAAAATGAATAAAACAACAGGAAAAATCCCATTCTATTAATTTATTCTATAAAATATTTTCCATCAAATATTTCTACAGAAAAAAAAATGTGCAGATCGCCCCGAATTTCCAATAATTCCACCTATTCCAAACAAAGCTGACGGATTTAAATGAATGCCCCTCATTTTCATCACTCACTTGGCCTACAAGATCGGGAATAAAAAAACCGCAAGTCAATTCATTTTGGCCAGTAGTTTACGGCTTCCGCTCCATCAAAATTAATTTAACGAACAGGTTATATTTTTCTCTCCTTTTCTCCCGACTAGTCGCCACGGCCGAAGCCCAATGATTTATTCCCGGCGCTTGGAGGAATAGAGACGAAGAAAGGGGGACTCTCGTTCGGTGGTCGAAAATGGCACATGTATAGGTATATAATGTGAGCCGGGGGGTTGAAGTACACGGGGGTGGAAACACACGGCGGGACCGAATACGACGGTCAGGTCGGGCGCTAATTTGCGATTCCACGCAGCAAGAAGGGCGTGGCAGTGTCGCGCATGGGGTGGCCCTTGCTCGTTTGCGCGACATTGTCGGGCAACCCCTCAGCTTCATCCACTGTCTGCTCAAGTGGGGGTGAAGCACGTACGCGGTTCATCTCGAGGAGGAGAAAAAAAAATTAGTCGATGTGAAGAAAATGTGATGTGATGATAAATGTCGAGATAATTTAATGAACATTACGTGAACATTTGATTCATCATTTTTCGGACATTGCAAATTATTGGATTTCACGCAGTTAATTAAACGATTTTTTAATCATTCAATTGATTAAAAAAAATGTCTATTAATGAAATGGACGTTTAAATAAATAAATTTTCTAGCGAAATATTCACAATCTAAACATTTTTATTACATTTTTGGAAAAGATGCAGATTTTATGGACTTATAATTCTTAGAAGAGTGACAATGAAGTAGATCTATTGAAAAATAAAAGGAATTCCAATTTTTTGAGGATTCAAGGATATATTTACCTAATTTTTCGTTATTTTATTTTCATTTGATTCAATTTGTTTAACACATTCACAAATAATTAGATTTTGCTTATTTAACTGAACTATAAATCAAATCTTTTAATTGATATGTAATTTAAAAAAAGAGCTATTAGTGCAATTAATGTTTAAATAAATTAATTTAATAGTGAAATGTTCGCAATCTGGAAATGTTTATTTCAATGGAATTCCAACACTGATAAAGACATGAAGTTCGTTTCATTTTCCACACATAAAAAAATTCGATGGAAGGAAAAATAATGTAGATGCGTAAAACCTCTCGAGTTTTTTAGGCATTGACTGCCCCGAGGACACGAGAAATGAAAGGGAAAAAAATCTGTCCAGGTGGTGGACTCTACAAAGCTTCTGAGCGTCGTTATACACGTCAGAAACGGACGCAGTGAACTCCGCCCAGGAGATCGTATGCCACGCAAGGGTTGGACCACGTGTCGCCCTGAACTTTTAAATAAACTCACCCCCTCTGTCGCCAAAGCTGAAGTTCACCCCTCAAAGTATTATTTAATCAACAAAATTTTTTTAAAAATCATGATAATTTTTTTCTAAAATTAAAAAAATTGCAGATCAATCCATTAATCTCAATTCATTTGAGAATAATAATGAATATCAATAAACGTATTAAAAAACTGGGGCAAAATGGGTCGTCTTTTTTATTTAAAAAAATTTTGTCGATGAGAAAAAAATTATTTTTGATTTTAAGCACAACATTTATCAATTCTTAAATTCTTTTTCTTTCAGCGGAGAAGAAAAATGGGAAAAAATTAATTCCCAAGATTAAGACAATCTCTCGCACATCTAAAATACACAGAAGTCGAATTCCCCAAGAGTTCGCCTTTTTTTCTTTCAAAAAAGGTTTAACCTGTTCTAAAATAAACAGATTAAGCGAGGGTTGCTTTTTGGAATTTTGAGGCGTCACTCGAGCGTAAGCGGACGGGTATTTAAAGACGCACGACTCGACCCCCTGACCCACTCGAGAATTCGTGTGTCCTCAGGTCCTTATGAAAGGGCTGGTGACACTAATCCACACGCTGAAGTCTGACCTTCGTTACTGTTGTATTCCCCAGACGACTGAGATCAGTATCTGGTCTCGAGAGGGTACTCCCTTGCTCGGAGGGGAGAGCTTTCTCAGGCCTGTCCTCTCTCCGGATTGCAGAACAATTATTGTCTGAATTTTAAAAATTTTGGAAATTGACGTTTTATTGAATTTTAAAGAAATTAATTTATTTATTCGTTATTCAACATTTTTGGATTTTTTCTTGCAGTTGTGAGTATAATAAATAATGACGTAATGAATCGTTTATATAATTTTTTTATCATAATTCAGTAATTTTAGATATTTGACAAACTGGAATTTCTTATTTTCCAGAATAATCGATATTTCAATAACAACTTACAGTTTGAAACTCTTAGAAAAAATTGCATATTGAATACATTTAACTGAAAATTCTACAGCTTGAAAAATTTAGAACAACAATTGTCTGAATTTCCATAAATTTGAGAATTGACATTTCATTCTAAATTTCAGGATTTTTCATGAGTTTAATAAATTGTCCGTCCAATGAATTTCGTACTAAAATAACTATTAAAATTATAAACCTGTGATAATTGCCGATATGCCCTCCTCGCCCCAGATTTTCCTCTTCAATTTCGACTCCTTCCCACACCCCGAGATCAATAAAAATGTGCGTTGGAATGCTGGCCATTCCACTCTGCCCTCTCCATTCAGACTGCACATTCGAATTTTTTATTCATTCGCGTTGTGTGCACACGAGAGCATTGTTCATGGGCTTCCGGTAACCGGATATCGCGGTGCGCATTGACATTAATTTATAAAATATTCGCGACTCTCTCCACGCCCAAAAAAGCGTCCCCCACTGAAGTCCACTCTCTTTCTCTTTCTCTTTCGGTACTACCCCAGACCAGAATGCACACACGCCCTCCATTCTGTTGACAGTCTCGCATAACTTCCGTTGATTCCTTTTTTTAGGGATGGAAACAATGAGATCAAAATTTAACTTATTAGAAATTTGCGTCATGCAAAACCGATTCATTCGCATTTGTCAGGTGAATGAGACAGAAATTTTATTCTGAATTTTTTTTAAGTCAACCCGTTTTACCCCTGTATTTTCCAAGACAGAAAATTCAATTTTATTGGATGAAATTTACGATTTTCATAATTTTTTTCATCAAATTGAGAATTTAATAAAAAAAAATCTTAAAGAAATTTCATACAAAATTCTGTAACAATATAAATTTGAAACCTTTCCCTATTTAATTTTCTTGCGATTAATTATATAAAATTCGCAAGAGTCCACTGAATTTTTTTTAATAACAAAAAAAATTTTTGCAAATTTCCCACAAAAAAAATCCTTCATCTCCATGCAAAAATCGGAAAACATTTCAAATCAAATAATAATAGTATAATCCTCAATTTAATGCCCCCGCGGCCTCAGCGATGATTAAAAAATTTCGATAGGGATCGAAATCCGTTAAACACAGAAGCCCGAGTGTAAACTCGAGGGGGGGTCCGCACCGGGAGGCGAAGTAAAAAGCCAGTGACTCGTCTCGCTACCCCTGGGCTCCACACACCCCGATAACGAAAGAACATTTTTTTAGGAGAGGCCCGGTAACGCCCGGGATCACAGTTTCACTCTGTCATCGCCTCCGATTTCAGGGCTCCACTCGTACCTTTCCCCGTCTGCGCCACGCGCCCAACGCCCCCCACCCCCCTTCCAACTGAATTGCAAAAAACATTGTAAAGGCTTTTGTACCCCGACAGACTTTCTTTTTGATGTATTCATATTATATTATAGACCGCCAAAGACGTATCGTATTCTATAAAAAAATGTCGCAGATTTTTTTAAGGTTTTGAATGTTAATTTTATCAAATAAATAAATAAATAAAAACAATAAAACAATAAAACTAAAAATAAAAAATATGTTCATCTCATTCATTGTACATCGAATATTATAGAATTGATGTTGATAATAAATTATTAATGTAATGTATTGTTAATATATTTATTTATTATTTTGTTTCATCTATTTTATGAATTTTTTTTTCATTAATTTTTGTAAACAAAGAAATTGATGAAGAATGTTAAAAAAGAAAAAATGTTAGGAAAATCATGAAATTCCAGATTTCACAGAAAATCCAGTGGAATTCCAATTTTTTTAAGCACTAGGAATGCGGGTATTCCCCGCCTAATTAATAATTAACCTCACATTTACATTGTCTATCGATTTTGTCATAAATTAATAAAATTTTAAATGACGAAATTGCTTGAAATTTCTGGGAAATTTCAGTCAGAAATTTTCAACAGTGAAAATTCATCTATTCGATGTTCCCACAAGTGTCTCATTAACCCCACGGGGAATAATCTTTTGTATTCAAATTGTTTAAATGATATTTAAAAAATTCTCATAAAAAATAATTTAAAAATACCTCATTATATCATCTATCACTTCTTTTTTATTTCGTTGAATATCTGGGAGTGTTAAATGAACACATGAATGAATAACTAAATAAATAAATAAATGAATACATCAATATCTTATTGAATAACTAGACAGAATAATCATTCATTATTTAACCCCTTCTACTCATATTTATTCACTAAAAAATAAATTTGCATGAATGAATGAAACGAAGACGCTGGCACACGCGACTCGAATGTAATTGATGCGCCGTGTAATTTCCGTGGTGTACAGAGCACTGTACTACATTTACCGGTTGGGTATTACCCTTAATGAGGATTCCATTAATTACACTAATGAATCCCTGAATCCCATCGGCAAATCCGCGTAATCAGGCCAACTAGTCATGGAAACGAAAAGTTCATCTTCCCTTTGAGATATTTTTCATCTGAAAATGAGATTATTTCGCCCCTCGTCATTCCCATCTCGTAGAAACGGCACAAGTTGACGAGAATTTTGTCTTCAACTGCAAACAAAATAATTTTTAATTCAAGAAAAAAAAATTTAATTCTGTTTCTGAATTCAAGGTCAACGTCCCGTCCCGTTGTGGTTCAATCCATTCACGGAAACACATTCGAAAGAACTTTTGGGTGGAAAAAAATATTTCTCAACCGTGCGTGAGCACACGGAAGTTCCATTGAAGTGGAAAAAAGAGCCTGAAGAAAGCGAGAATTGAGTGGCGAAAAAAAAATACGGAATGTTTCTTGCGGCAACAATGAGCTATCAGGGCTTCGTCCGGTGCGACTCGAGAAATCGCGTGGGTTTTTGAGACTCTACCTTATAACATTTATTCCCTTCCTCTTTATTTTGCACCGAGTGCGTCTCGACAGGCTGCTTCCGACCTTCGTTACAATTACGTGCAATTAAACGACGTGCAAGTCCAGTAAAGGCCTCAAAGGTCGTCCGCATATTTCTGTCTTGAGATGCAAACTTCGTTGTGGGACTCAATGAAGTTAGGAATGAGGTATTTGTTCGTAGGATGAATGGGGGGAAAATTGGGGAATTAATCAGAATTTTTCGAATTTTTCTGGAGATTTCGGCATTAGAAATTTCGATTTTCAGAGAAAAATCAATGAGAAATGTAAATTTCAGGTCCATTACTCTCTGAAAATTGATAGAAATCAGGAAAATTCCGGTTTTTTAAATATTTGTTGCTTATAAATAAATAATAATTAATAAAAATGAAAATGAATAGTAATACATAAATAATTGAAATTGTTTAAACTTTCGGAAACTTGATATTTTTAGGCATGAAATCGATTTCTGCTAAAATTCTGAATATGAATAAATCTGTTACAATACCGAATCCATGATTTTTATGATGGAAAGTTGACTATTTATAAATAATTTATAAAAAATGCTCATAATTTTCAAAAAACTTATTGCATTTTCACTCAAATCTGAAATTTCAATTCTCTCCTAATAATAAAAAAAAAAAAAA
>NW_021680454.1:495171-495577 GCF_001412515.2 Diachasma alloeum | reverse complement strand
CCCAAAAATCATACCACCCCCAACCCCCACATCCGCCGCCCCAAAAAATGCCTCACAAAATCCGCAAGCACTCTCTCCCAGAAGAGTTGGATTAGCGCGGGTGGTGAACCCACCCCTCCCCCAAGTACCACCGGGTTCTGGGCATTAGCGATTACACGGCCGGTGGCGCCCATACATCGAGTGTCCCGGCGTGGAAGTAAGCAGACAAAATGGCCACGCTCCGTCTCACCCTCTCCGATTCAAGACTCTTTTCGCGTCCCTTCCTCCCCCCAGCGACTCCTGCGCCTCTTTCCTTCCTCATTCACCTCTTCCTGCCGCTCCCGCGGGACACGAGATGCCAACAGAACTAGAGCGCACGGCACTTTGTCGCTCACTCGAGGATATGTCCCTCGAACCCCCCCCCCCT